>NC_056748.1:133077387-133377387 GCF_019279795.1 Protopterus annectens | reverse complement strand
ACCTTCTCACTCCGTTTTATTTTGTTAGTTGGGATATTTTGCAGCCACCCTAATGGTAATGGACATCAGCTGAGTATAACAGCCCTGTGTTTCTTATACTTAGTCAACCATATTGCTTGTGCTCTGCTGATGAAGTCATAACAAGGCCGAAATATGCATATCCACAGCTAGTAGGATTTGGCTTTATTGGCCTGAAATTGTCTATTGAAACACTTAAAAAGAAATAAGTCATGGGCCTTCAGAATTGCCATATAGCTGAAACATCTGATGATCATAAGGATCATTTGCATATATCCCATGTGCCTGTGATAAAAGAGGTTTGAGAGGTCACTCAGTGGAAGTTCTAGCTTGGCTGGAGTTTTCATTTAGTTTTTACTGATTGTTTTTTCTGTGGAACCTTCTCACTCTTTGTTTTAGTTTGTTAGTTGGGATATTTTGCAGTCAGTCTTAGTTTTTACTGACTGGATATTCAACTACTCTGAAAAAAAGATTTTGCGAAACAAAGGTTCATTTGCAGCAACACTACTGCCAGTAGAGATAAAACACAAAAAAATCTTGTTTAAACAGTCTGGCTTATGTGCTTAGCTAGGATCTTGCAGCGACTCCACCCTCATTACCTTCTTCTGACAGATATCTTTACCTTCTTAAAAGAATTCAATATTCCATTTCAGCAACTCATGCTGGCAGTCTATATTATTCATCCTCCATCCTCTTCATAAAATCAAATTTGTGTGGATCAAGAATGAATCTTGTTCCTTTATTGTGTATATTATGCACTTGTACATCCTCCATTCTCAGTTATGAGCTTTATTTTCCCCAGACACTCCTGTTTTAATTGCATACACTTAAATCGTATTAACTATATTCTTATTAACCTCCCACAGTAGAGCAAAAGTTCCCCAGTCTTAACTTCAACCCCCACATTCACTTTATTACCTTTGCTGCCTTCATGTAAATCCTATCCAGAAATGTTATTTCTGTATCACTACAAGGTCTCCAAATTTGTATGCAGTTCTCCCAGTATGGCTTCACAAGTGACCTACAGATTGGTGTAACTGTTTTGTCCCTGGAGCTAAGGATCCCGAGAATGCATACAGAATTCTATTCGCCCTGCCAATTACTTATTACCACCCTGGATATTTTATTCTAGTTGGATGTCCTGAAACAACCCACCCAGACCCAAAGCATCTTCATCTGACCAAGAATTCATGTAACATAAAAGTTGATACTGGCTCTGCTTCAATATGTCTGAACCATGAACTGGCAGACCATCATTTATATACATGAAATTTTGTTTTGTAGTAATACAACAGAGTACTTCTCCTCGTCCTGTTTTGCCAGGCACAGTACAGTTGCATAAATCCTACTTACCTGTAATGGGTCTATATTACCAAATTGAAAAGTCATGCAATCAAACGGCAGTAACATCAAAAATGTCGTCTATCGAAGTCGCTAATTATATATACCAACACTGAGATCACACTACAGTGAGGAAAGGGCAAATTTTCCGATCTTCACTGTACTATAAACACCTCGATGAACAGCAGTTAGATGTGAAATGCCATTACGTGTCTTTTCGATTTGGTGATACAGACCCACCTGTAAAAATAGATGTTCAAATTTCACAGCGACTTAGTGGCACATAGATTCTGTGCAGCCATACACACTACACTGTCAGATTCCAAGCTGAGAACTCCCTCCGTCTGTTTCTCTGTGATAGGGAATTAGCTAAGCCTCTCTCATCAGGGGAAGTCTAATCTCCTGTCAAAGAAAGTTTATTTTTCAGGCATTTAGTGTGAAGTAGGATGAATAAAAAAAGAAAAGAAAAAAAAAAGAACTGCCTGAAACCAACTAATTAACAGCCATAAAACACTACCACAGATAACCAAAATTAACCAAGAACACAACAAGGTTGGATACCATCAAACTATATACAAAATAAGGGAGATGGTGGGTGGGTGCTACTACTGAGGCACTATGAAAATCGAGCATCTAATGTTAAAAGTAAGTAGGTCTTACTTAATTGCACTATGTTTATCATTCACACTGCCTCAGTGGCATATGGGTAAAGTCCCAAAGCTTATCCTACTTGGAAGGATAAGGATCCAGAAGCCGCTGGAGAATGGTTCTCACAAAGTCTGCTCCAGAACCTGAGAAAGAATCCAGTTTGTAGTGCTTTGTAAAGGTACAAACAGAGGACCAAGTTGCTACCTTTTGAATGCTTCTAGAGTCCACTCCTTTCCAATAAGCTGGCAAAGAGGATAGGGCTCTGGTAGAACGTAACTTAACCTTGCCTGGAATAGATTTCTCATGGTGGGAGTAACAAAAAGCAATAGCAGAGGACAACAGACAAGCAATCATTTGCTTAGAGATAAGCTGACAGTCTTAACCCCAGAATAGGAAATAAAAGTTGTTCAGCTTTCCTAAGGCCTTAGTTCTGTCAAAGTAGTACATGAGCTGCCTGTGCACATCCAAGATAAAAAGAATCTTCTACCCCTTGTTTTTATGTTCTGGAAAGAAAACTGGGAGATTAATGGCTTGATTCAGGGTAAATTCAGAAAAAAAATATTTGGCATGAAAGAAGGATCAATGTGCAAAACAACCCTGTCCTTGTGGAAAATCAGATATGGTTGCTCCACCATGACAGCTTGTAGCTCAGAAATTCACCTTTCAGATGTCAGAGCAATAAGCAAAACAGCTTTCCAAGCAAGGAAACTCAAGTCAGCCTAAAAGGCAGGTTCATAAGGAGATGATAATTTTTTCAAGAGCAAAGCCGACATTTCAAAGAGGAGGAATTTGCTTTGGGGGGGGAGGCTCAAATGCAAAACTAAGTGCTTGACCACTAAAAGAGATGAAAGAGAGGATCCATGCACAAACAAGCCGAGATATCTGCAAGATGCACCTTGACAGATGCATAAGATACGGCAACGTTGAGTAGCTCACATAAATGTTTCAAAACCGGAGGGTAAGACACCCTTAAACTAATACTTTGTTGAAGCACCTTTTGATTTAATTACAGCATTCAGTCTTCTTGGGTAGGAGTTCATCAGCATGGCACATCTTGACTTGGCAATATTTGCCCACTCTTCCTTGCAAAAGTGCTCCAAATCTGTCAGATTGTGAGGGCATCTCTTGTGCATAGCCCTCTTCAGGTAACCCAAGAGATTTTCCATTGGATTTAGGTCTGAGCTCTGGCTGGGCCATTCCAAAACTTTAATTTTCTTCTGGTGAAGCCATTCCTTTGTTGATTTGGATGTATGTGTGGGGTCATTGTAGTGCTGAAAGGTGAAATTCCTCTTCATCTTCAGCTTTCTAGCAGATGCCTGAAGTGTTTGGGCCAAAAGTAACTGGTATCTGGAACTGTTCATAATTCCCTCCACCTTGACTAAAGCCCCAGTTCCAGCTGGAGAAAAGCAACCCCAAAGCATGACACTGCCACCACCATGCTTCACCGCGAGGATGGTATTCTTTTGGTGATGCGAAGTGTTGTTTTTGCATCAAATATATCTTTTGAAATTGTGGCCAAAAAGTTTAACCTTGGTCTCATCAGACCATAACACATTTTCCCACATGCTTTTGGGAGACATGGATAGTTTTGCAAATTTTAGCCGGGCCTGGATGTTTTTCTGTGTAAGAAAAGGCTTCTGTCTAGCAACCCTACCCCATAGTCCAGACATATGGAGAATACGGGAGACTGTTGTCACATATAGTACAGAACCAGTACTTGCCAGAAATTTCTGGAGCTCCTTCAGTGTTGCTGTATGTCTCTTGGCAGCCTCCCTGACCAGTTTTCGTCTTGTCTTTTCATCAATTTTGGAGGGACGTCCAGTTCTTTGTAACATTTCTGTTGTCCCATATTTTCTAGACTTTTTGATGACTGTCTTCAGAGTGTTCCATGGTATATCCAATGCTGTGTAAATTTTTTTGTACCCTTCTCCTGACTAATCCCTTTCAACAATGAGATCCCTTTGATGCTTTGTAAGCTCTCTGCAAACCATGGCTTTTGCTGTAGCAGGCAACTGAGTAAATGTCAGGAAAATCCTACTAGGACAGCTGAACTTTCTTTGGGGTTAATCAGAGTCTCTTTAATTGATGGCAGGTGTGTACCCAAGAAGACTGGATGCTGTAATTAAATCAAAAGGTGCTTCAACAAAGTATTAGTTTAAGGCTGTGCACACTTATGCAACAAGCGTATTGTACATTTTTAAAATTTTTCCCCCGAACAGATTTGTTTTTTCATTGAATTGTACAGATTATAGGTCACATTAAAGGTGGGAAAAGTGTTGAAATGATTTATTGTGGTCACCTGTCATGATGCCTAGAATTTTTAGAAGCTCCCTTGCAGAGGCAGCTTCTTGAACAGAGAAAATATTCCGAACAGTCAGGACTAAATTTACTGGTAGAAAGGACATACTTTTTTGTGTTTGTCATACATGCCAGGAAGGCAATTCTTTGTGAGTGTGAGACACAGGACATTTATGAGTTCAACTTGAAGTTGGCAGTAATTGGCATGTGATAAGCATCCTTAAGATGTACACTCACCATGAAACAGTGGTCTGGAAGAAGGTGAAGGCCCTTCTGCAGGTAAGTATTTTGAAATCAGGTAGTTTCAGGAAAGTATTTAGATATGATAAATCTAACATTAGTCTCCACAAAAGCTCCTTTTTGGGTACCAAAACAATTCTGGTGTAAAATCCTTTTCGTTTTTGTGGTGCAGGAATCGGTTCTATAACCCGTGCTTTCAACATATGAAAGAGTACCAGAGAGAGAAAAGGTGCATCTGGCTTAGATGGTGAGGGAAGATTTCCCTGAAGGGAGGAAGACTTTATGTTCACTGGATTATTGTCAGCATCCACTTATCTGAGACTATTTGTGGCCAGGCTACTTGGCTGAGCTAAAGACTGGGGGAAGGTAAAAAGCAGGGAGGAACAGGAGGAAGGGAAGTGATGCCATGAGTCTTGATATAGTCACTCTTTAGCAGGGAGAAGATTTTTTTTGGGGGGGAAGGAACCCCTTTTTTTTGCTTTGGAAGCATTATCCTCCTGCCATTTCCTCTTGGTACCCCAACTACTGTTAGGCTGGGATTTTTGTTTGTTCTTCTCTTTGAAGTTGGACGCCTTGTAAGGGGAGAACCAGGGAAAATGTCAGCTGGCAAAGGAGCAAAGAGAACTCAAAATCAGATTACACCTTGTTTTTCCACATAGCCTTTTCAAGGAACTACTTCACTAGCCAAAGGAGTTTTACCATGTAGTTTATAGATATCTTCTAAAGTCAGTAACAGAGGAAGAGGAGGAGCTAAACTATTTGGAATCTCATCCTCAATATCATCATAAACTCCCCATACTAATTCCAGTGAAATACATCAATAACCTCGCTAGCATCTGTGGAAAGGTGAACACTTGCTTGTTTTTTTTTTAACTTTTTCACCTTCCAAAGAATCAGACTGGATGAACTCGAGTGTTTACTACTGTCTGCATCAGGGTTCCCATCAAACTCTACAGTTATATTGATCTCTAGAGAAGGTATCCCCATAATGCTTCTGAATAGGAGCTCAGCCTCTGAGATTAGTCGACTGTAAAACAGTTTTAGCTAAGGAAACCCCATCAGCCCTATATATGGTAATAACCCGATTGTCATGTGGTTATGTTAATTTCCTCTTATGATGAAATACACCAGTAGACAAAATATCTGAGGACAGAGTATTATGTCTGGAAAAGGGTCTCTTACCCCAGACTTCTCCTGCACTTAAAAGGTTTGGTTCTCCCTTATCTAAACCAGATACTGGAAAAGCCACTGAGGGTGTGTCTGATACCCCATACCATAGAGACCAGAGGGCTGCGGACTCACATCAGAGGGTGATGGGGTAAAGAGGTAAGTGATCTGCAGGCCAGCTTAAGGCAACAATAGATTTTAAACTGCAGGCTGAAGCATGTTTTTGTTGATTTTTTTTCTTTTTATATGCAAGTGGATTTGATGGGGGGGGGGGGGTCAGCCATATTAGGATTTATCAATTCAGGGGAAAAAATACCAGCTGGAATAATACACAAACTGTTAAGGGTTGACTAAGGGCAGCAATAATAGAAAATATAAACTACAGCCCCACACACCAAATAGGGCTAATCTATACAGAAAAACAAGTTTAAATTGTGCTAAGCTTTGTTCCATGATCTGCACAGTGTAGTAAACAGCACATACAGTCAAAACCTCGACACGGCTATTAATAGGACATGCTGGAGGGATAGATTCATCACCCAAAGACTCCCTATGCTGTGGAATAAAATCCCGGTATATGTGAGGCAGAGCACCTCGCTGGCCTTGTTCAAGAGAAATCTTAACCAATGGATGGGAGATCGCAGATATACCCCAGGGATTACCTCAGTGTCACTGCTCAACAGAGGCACAGCAAAATAATGGGTATAGTTCCCCATACTAAAGGGGTGGCGTAAGCCACAAAACTATGGGCTAGGCTTGTAAATGCCCTCGGGCAGATAGCCTAGTATGAACCTATGAACCTATGAACCTAAAATACCAAGTAAAATCCACTTGTCCAAATAGTGACAAACATATATGCCCTTAAACCAAACAGAAACCTTAAAACAACAGGTGATACTAAAGATCCTTGCAAGGCTAACATACCCACAGGTTCATAGGTAGGTACTAGGCTATCAGCCCAAGGGCCTATGCAAGCCTAGCTAACAAGGTTCCCTGGCTTACGCCACCCAAGAAAGTTATTTTCCTGTGCCATTGACGAGCAGAGACACAGAAGTGATCCCCGGGGTGTATTTCCTATTTCCCATCCACTCATCAAGATTTTTCTTGAAGAGTGCTAATGAAGAACTTTACTTGACATAGATGGGTAGCCTGTTCCAGAGTATGGGAAGTCTCTGGGATAGGAATCTATCCCTCCAGCATGTCCTGTTTATTGTGGTGACAAGGTTTAGGTCCCTACAGCGTGTAGCTCGGAGGGATAGGGATTTCTTTAGGTGTAGCATGTCCAACAGCTCTGGGTTTGACATAGCTTTATATGTTAGGCAGAGATCACCTCTGAGTAGGTGATATGCTAGAGTAAAGCTGGAGTTTTTTAAGGCAGTCAGTGTAGGGCATTTTTTTGAGTCCAGTAATACTCTTTGTGAGGTACTTCTGTGGCCTTTCCAGCTGCTGCAGATGTCTTGTGAGGTACATTCCAAAAGGGGAGTTGTACTCTATAATGGGTCTAATGAGTGATGAGTAGAGGGTAACGATGACCTCTTTTTTCCTGGACGAGAACCCTTTTATGATGAGGTGTGCCACGTAGAAGGACTTCCTGACTACTGTGGCGATGTGGCTATCAAAGGAGAGACTACTGTCCACCTGGGTCCCAAGTTCTCATCACGCATTCAGTGTTAAGTAGATTACTGCCTATGTGGTAGTTCATGGGTACAGAGTTTTTACCAAAGGGGATGACACTGCACTTTTTGGCATTGAGCTTGAGGCCATGGCTCTGACACCAGGCATCTGTCTCAGAGAGGCCCTTCTGTAGGATCTTCACATCATTTGGGCACTGAGAAGGAAAAAAACACATGTATAATGTTTTCCTTACATTTGATGTTTGCACTCTGCAAGAGGAGTCTTAAAAAAAGTACGCAATGACTTCAGAGACTAGTATTTTGAGTGTGAAATAACTAACAGTCATGCATGGAATCTTTCCCTATAAGACAGTAATGCCATCTTCATCTATCCCCCAAGTTCTTGTGGAGGCCAGGCTTTGGGCCTGTATTTACAGCTGTTAGCAGTAACATTTTAAAAAGTGCTCTGTGAACCGTTTTTTTTTTTTTTTAAGTGTTTGTTCCTGTGAGAGTCTGTGTAAGCAAGCTGAGCTGGTAGAAGAACTTCCTAATCCCAGCAGCTGGTCCTGTTGGGTTACCTGGCTTTCATGCAAATTGACAGATATAATCACACCAAAGTGTTCTGGGGCTGCCCCAGGATCTCTTCCCAGTGGGTCATGGCTGGTACCCCTCCGGTTTGAAGTGCTCAGGGAGCATTCCCTAAAGGTTCCCAAACACCTCACTTCACTCCACTCAGTATGGAAATGTAGTGTCTGTATACAGAGATCCTTCCAGGCTGTTAAGTTCCTCACTTGAAGATTAAAAGCCTAAACTGTGTTGGAGGGAAGCCTTCTAGCTCATCACTGGGAGTGGTAAGCACTAGGTAGCATATCTACCACAAGAGGAGTGGATTCTGACCCAGAAATTGTAGTTTAATGGCCATTGGGCATTTTTTTCCATCTCTCTCAACTTTCTGGTTTAAAAGCACACATCTGCACTTGTTTCCCACCTTTCCTGTAACTAGTCTAATCCAGATACAGGTTTGCTGTATCCAAGACTGTTTGTAAGCTTCTGAGCTGTGCCAAAAAGTCTGCTCATCAATTTTTCCCTTAGATCTGCTAGTTCTCTCCTCTCCTGCACTTTTACTAACTTATTAGTCTAGCACTTTACCAGACTTCTTATAGCAGTTATTGTAGCACACAAAAGTGCTACCAGCAATAAACGTTCTACAAGGAAACAGCTCCACTACTTATTATTAATGCCAACCCCTCCAGGCATGTTTAAAGCTCAGTTCCCTTTGCTTTCTCCTATTATCCTGGTGAACTTGGGCATTCTGAGTCAATGCAGCATCTCCCTCATGTACACTGGCAACCCTCTCCTCTTACCTCCCAACACTCAGACTTGCGAGAGATGCACTTATATATCCAAATTGGAAGCCACGCACTCTCCAGCCAAGACTTAAATAGCTGGTCAAGAAGAGAAGGTCAACACTTGCACCACACCACATGGAACACACCAGCACTGCCTTCACATAAAAGCACAAACCACACGCCCACTTTCGCGGAGGCTCTCAATAAAAAATCTACCCAAACAGCAGTGACCTCCAAGGCAGAAATGCACTCAACTACGACAACACAACACTAATTACGAGATGCATAACTCTCCTAAACAGTGTGCCACTCAACCAAAGCCCCTAAGGCAAAACTGCATGCCCAACACACTAGTCATAGGGGACTCGATAGTGAGGCACACTGATGTCCCACTCACTAGGTTCAACAAGGAGAAAGTAACAGTCAGCTGCCTGTCAGGTGCCAGGATCCACCACATAACGCACTCAGGTCCCTCAACCACAGGTAGAAATATGACTCTGTCATTCTACATGTAGGTGTGAATGACCCGAGATGTACCTCTTTGAACTACATGAAAAGAGACATGGAGGAGCTCTCAGATTATGTAGCCCAGACGAGTATGACCCTAGCCCTGAGCAACCTCCTACCATCACCCAGAATGATACCACAGTACAAGCAGAAAATGATCGATTTCAGCAATTGGCTAAGTTTCTGGTGTCATTCTAAGGGGATCCAGTATCTGTCTGCCTGGGATGACATGATTGACAGACCTCGATGCTTTGCCAGAGATAGCCTGCATCTGTCACCCCTGGGCTTCTGGATACTGGCCAAGGTTCTTGCCACCCCTATAGTGCCTTTTTTAGGCAGTATTCCAAAGACCAAAATACCACCGTAACAGCTACAAACAGATGTAATCTGAGGGTAATGCTGCTCAACGCCAGAGGTCTAAATCTCAAAATGCACTCGCTCGAAGCACTCCTTAAAATGGAGAACATCAACATTTGTGCTGCAACAGAGACCTGGTTCAAGACAGAAGAAAGTACCCCTGCACTACCACGCTATAACTAATTCCACACCTTTCAGCCCCAGAACTTGGACCGAAGCTCCAAAGGTAATGGTGTTTCCATATTCATAAAGGATGCGCACACCTCCAGACTGGTAGCCCAACATAACGCATCAGAGATACTTCATAGGTTCATAGGTTCATAGGTTCATACTAGGCTATCTGCCCGAGGGCATTTACAAGCCTAGCCGATAGTTTTGTGGCTTACGCCACCCCTTTAGTATGGGGAACTATACCCATTATTTTGCTGTGCCTCTGTCGAGCAGTGACACTGAGGTAATCCCTGGGGTATATCTGCGATCTCCCATCCATTGGTCAAGATTTCTCTTGAACAAGGCCAGCGAGGTGCTCTGCCTCACATATACCGGGATTTTATTCCACAGCATAGGGAGTCTTTGGGTGATGAATCTATCCCTCCAGCACGTCCTATTAATAGCCGTGTCGAGGTTTAAGTCTCTCACCCTTGTGGCTCTGATGGATCTAGACTTTTTGAGGTGAAGCATATTCATCAAATCTGGGTTTGACATGGCCTTGTATGTTAGGCAAAGGTCACCTCTGAGCAGCGGTGGCGACTGAATAGAGCTGGAGTTCTTTCAGTCGGGCAGCATAGGACAGATGTTTGAGACCCTTTATCCTTTTGGTGAGGAACTTTTGTGGCCTCTCCAGCTGCTGCAAGTGTCGGGTCAGATACATTCCGAATGGGGCATTGTACTCAATCATTGGTCTGATGAGTGATGAGTATAGGAGACTATGACCTCCCTTGATCTAGATGAGAATCCCTTCATGATAAGGTGGGCAATGTAGAAGGTCTTCCTAACTACTTTAGCTACATGGGTGTCGAATGACAGACTACTATCAACCTGGGTCCCCAGGTCCCTGATAACTTCTTCTGTGCTCAGTGGATTGCCACCTATTTGGTAGCTAGGGGTAACCTTGTTTTTCCCGAAGGGTATGACTATGCATTTTTTGGCATTTAACTTTAGGCCATGACTCTGGCACCAGTTATCTGTTTCTGTGAGACCCTTCTGAAGGATATCTGTGTCAGATGTGTTTTCTACTATGGCCAGTTTGCAGTCATCTGCAAACTTTGTCAGCCATAACCCTCCTGTGTTTGCTTGTACTTGGAAAAGTAGATGCCAAACAAGAGTGGGCCCAGGACTGAGCCCTGTGGTACACCACTTGTGACAGGCTTTGAGTCTGACATGGCGCCAGCAACTCTGACCCTGTGGGTTCTGTCACTCAGCCAGTTTGCAACCCATCTTGTGATGTATGGGTTAACATTTAAGCTGATGAGTTTTTCAATGATACCCGAGTGGGGTATTGTATCAAGGCCTTCGCCAGATCGAGGTAGGCTGTATGGACTGCCTTTCCTCATCAATGGCTTTGGTGACTGTTTGAAAAAGTCAACCAAGTTTAGAAGGCATGATCTGCCTTTGACAAAGCCAAACTGGGATGGATCCAAAGTCTGCAAATTCCCTATGTCTTTATTTATGAGGTCCATTATGATCCTCTCCATGGCTTTGCAGATAAGGCTTGTCAAGCTAATGGGCGGTAATTTCCAGGGTCGGTGGAGGCACCGCCTTTGTGAAGTGGGACCACAGTTGCAGTGCGCCACTCCTGGAGTGTATCCAGAGGTAAGACTATGATTAAACAGCTGTCCTAGCTGTGGGTTTAATTCCTCGTTGAGTTAGTGGAGCACACAGCCGGGGACACCATCAGGTCCCATGGATGCTGTGTTTTTGCTTTGGAGAGAGCAGTTCTCACTTGGGCGTTGGAGATGTTTGGGGGCTGCGATCTCTTGGTATAGACATCTCTCCTTTTGGGGAGGGGAGAAGTTTGCACTGAACCTGTCAGCCAGTATGTTGGCAATGTCTGTAGGATCAGTAATCTTCACATCATTTTGAACTAGTTCTGAGCATATCTGGGAGTTTCCTCCCAGGTTTCTAACATAGCTAAAGAAGGCCTTATGATTGTCTTTTGAGTCTTTAGCTATTTTTCTCTCAAAATTTGCTTTGGATGATTTTATGAGAGCTCTTAGTTTTTTACTTATAGTGATCAAGGGTGTCTTACCTTTTAAAGATTTTGCTCTATCTTGTAGTAGCTTCCTCCTTTTGTTGTAGAGTTTGTTTATGGCTGGGGTCCACCAGACTGGACGCTTGCCTTTGGTACAAAGAGTCTTTGTTTTGCTTGGGATTGCCTTATCCATATAGTCCTGCAGGTGCTGGTAGAAGGCATTTGTAAGTGATTCAGCGGCTTGAGTACTGTTTTCCACTGCTCGGGGCCTTAAAGGAGACCACACTAGTCTTTAGAAGTGTGAAGTCGGCTTCGAGAAGTTCTTTACTGTGGTCTTTTTATTTCAGGTGGGGTGGGATGAGGACCTCCAGCGAGATTAGTTTGTGATCTGATCTCACCAGTGAGGGTATACTTCGGTGTTGAACATTGTGCTCTCATGTTCGTGATGATGAGATCAAGTATGTTTTCTCCTCTTGTGGGGATGGTGACTAGTTGTTCCATGGCATTTGAGTTAATGAATTCCAGGAACTTTTGGGCTAGGGTGTTTGGGCTTGAGTAGTGTTCCCAGTCTATATTAGGGTAATTGAAGTCACCTAGTATGATGGTGTTTGGTGATACATTTATCCCTCTAGTGTTTTCAGGAAGGCCATGTGAGGTTCCTGAGTTTGTGAGGGTGGCCTGTAACATGCTACAATTTGCAGAGCAGTCTTGCCTATGGTTAATTGCACCTGGATGGTCTCCGATGCATCATGCGTTGCCACCAGTCTTGAGGTGTGGGTGTCCTTGATGAATATGGATACCCCCCCTCCTTTCTTGGTATTGTCCGGATTTTGGGGCCGGAACGCATGATAAGAGGTAAAACCTGATAGTGCTGGGGTGCTCTCAGGAGCCTTGAACCAGGTTTCTGTCACTGCACAGACATCGATGTTCTCCATACTGAGAAGGGTCTCGAGTGCGTGCATTTTGAGATTTAGACTTCTGGCATTGAGCAGCATTACCCTTAGTTTTTTTCCTTTTTGTGTTCTAGGGTGGTAGGTTTAGAATTTGAGCCTTGCCTAAAAAAGGCACTATGGGGGTGGCAAGAGCCTTTGCCAATATCCGGAATCCCAGGGGTGACAGGTGCAAGCCGTCCCTTGCGAAGCAGCGTGGCTTGTCCAGCATGTCATCCCAGGCAGACAGACATTGGATCCCCTTTGAATGACACCAGAGTTTAAGCCAATTGTTAAAGCTGATCATCTTATCTCTGTATTGTGGCATCATTCTTGGTGAAGGTAGGATACTGATCAAGGTCAGGGTCATACCTGCCTGGGCTACATAATCAGAGAGCTCCTCAATGTCTCTTTTCATGTAGTCCAAGGAGGTACGTCTCAGGTCGTTTACACCAGCATGGAGAATGACTGAGTCGTATTTGTACCTGCTGTTGAGAGACCTGAGTGCTTGCGTTATGTGGCGGATTCTAGCGCCCGACAGGCAGCTTACTGTGACCTTCTCCTTACTCAGTCAGGTGCAGCTAACATTGGGTATGACAGCAATTCAGGTCGTAGCCTGATACAGATCCCCAGCTATGCCCCAAGAGTCACACTCCAAATTCCTAAGCACCCTGGAGAATATTAGTGTCCAACCTAACACTCTCATACTGGGCAACTTCAACTACCCCTCCATCAACTGGGAAAACTACTCGTGTACCAATACACTTGCCCAACGTTTCCTGGAATTCATTAAATCCAATGCCCTGGACCAGCTTTTTCTTACCCCAACTAGGGGTAGCAACATCCTTGACCTGGTCATTACTGACATGGGCGATCGTTGCCCTACACCAGTAATCAACATCTCCCTGGTTAGATCCGACCACAAACTAATCACCTTGGAAATCCACACCCCTCCCACCCACCCCGCAAAGGTAACCACCATGAAAAACGTCTCCAAAGCGAACTTTTGGCTCCTAAAAACAGAGGTGGCTAACTTTACAGCACCCATATGAATGGAGAATAGTTGCATGACCGCGAATCATACACCAATGCACTGTACGAACACATATACAAATGCATGGATCTCGCCA
Organism: Protopterus annectens; assembly: GCF_019279795.1. NCBI lineage: Eukaryota > Metazoa > Chordata > Ceratodontiformes > Protopteridae > Protopterus > Protopterus annectens. The sequence goes on along the minus strand of NC_056748.1, from coordinate 133,363,599 downwards.
TACCTAATAGAACCAAGATGCTCTCCTCCAAAAAAAGGAAGCCAATCTGATGGTCCCATGCAATAAACAAACTCTACAACAGAAGGAGGAAACTGATATGGAAAAAGGTGAAGTCCCAAGACTGGAAAAACTCCCTTATAAGCCTCAACAAAAAGTTGAGATCCCTCATCAAATCCTCTAAAGCTAGCTATGAAAACAGAATTGCAGCAGATAGTAAAGACAACCACAAGGCCTTCTACAGTTATGTAAAGATTTGGTCTGAGCTACTGCACAATGGTACCTCCTATACCAAGCCAAGAGATATTGCCAATATACTGGCCGAAAGATTCAGTGCCAACTTTACGTCTCTCCCCCCACAAAGGACCAATCACAATACCAATAGATTGCCAGGCACCCAGTATTACTGCTGCACAGGTTAAAACAGCACTAAGGCCACAAATACAGCTTCTATAGGACCTGACAACATCCCCAGCTGTGTTCTACATGAACTAGAGTGAACTGGCACCTCACCTTTGTGCCCTGTTCAGTCACAGCTTCACTTCAGGCTTTGTCCCTACTGAATGGTGCACTGCTACAGTCATTCCTCTGGACAAAGGAGGAGCGACTACAGACCCAGGGAACTATCGCCCCATTAGCCTGACTAGTCTGATATGCAAAGCTATGGAATGCATCATCATGGACCTAATAAACAAGGATATAGGGAATCTCCAAACTCTGGATCCCATACAGTTTGGTTTTGTGAAGTGTAGATCCTGCCTGCTCAACCTGGTCGACTTATTTGAGTCAGTCACCAGAGCTGTGGATGAAGGCAAGATGGTTCATACAGCCTACCTTGAACTGGTCAAAGCCTTTGATACCATTCCCCACTCAGGAATCATAAAAACCTCACTAAGCTAGGCATCAACCCCTATATCACTAGGTGGGTTGCAAACTGGCTTAGAGATAAAACCCACAGTGTGAAAGTAGCTGACTCCAAGTCAGACTGCCGACCAGTCACAAGAGAAGTCCCACAGGGTTCGGTCCTGGGTCCTCTCCTGTTTGGTATCTACTTTTCTGAAGTCCAGGTCAACATGAAGGGACTCTGGCTGACACAGTTTGCAGATTATTTCAAGTTGGGAGCTATTATTAGCTCCCCAAGTGATTCTGACATCCTACAGAAAGGCCTCACTAAAACCAACGACTGGTGTTAGTACCATGGCCTTAAGCGCAATGCCCAAAAATGTAAACTGGTTGCAGGAAGGAAGGCACCAAACACAAAACGTAAGAACAAGCAGTTTAATCCAAAATGAAGCACTTTTCGTCACACTAAATACTGTGACTTCTTCAGATAAAAACAACATTGAGAGCATGCCCTTAAGTAGTCAGTGAGCAGTAGTTAATTAGTTAGGTAATTAATCCAATGCATCTGGAGCCTTTCTCCCCGGGCCTCCGCTGAAAATTGGCTTTGTTCCAAGTTGGACTTTTCCCGGTTAACAAATGTTAAATAAATAAAAAATATTAATCAGCTCATTTCATTCTTCTCGACAACAAATTGAAACCTAGTACTCATAAAAACTGCAGTTTCTAAAGACTACAAAAGTGCCACAAACACATTTAGACACACCCACATGCAAAACTCAAACCCTACATAAGAAACAATACTAAATGTTCTTCTATACCATAAAATACCTACAAAGGCTTTTGTACTTTATAAGTACCAAATATCTAAAATACTAAAATGACATGGTAAACCCATGCTCGTTCCTACTATTGTTGATTTTTAAGATCTTATGTACAATTGATACATACTTTACATGAACTCTATACGTAAAACCCTATCTAATAAGGCTTTTTAATTTCAGAATACATACAAAAGAAAATACAGTTTTGTACCTACCATAAATGTAGATGTTCGAGTGTATTCACTGCTGCAGTCATTACACTTGGGTTATCCTGTCGTCAGGCGGTCCCACAGTCGGCCAGAGTTCCAAAGTCTTGGTCCGGCGTCAGTTGCTGCCGCTTCTTCCCTGACGTTAGTGCGCCAGGGGTATATAAGATGCAGCCGATACCATTTTCTTCAGTTTTTCTTGCTCCAGATGTCAGGTGCCCCCAAATAGGTAGGCAATACATATTGCTAATAAAACATACATACGAAATAAAAACAATACCTTCAGTTACAAGCAAATGCACCACATAGGTTGTATAGGGTAGAAAGGTATAGATAAGTCCCAGCTAAGAAAGTGGGGATGGAGGGAGGGTAACCTGGACTGCAGCAGTGAATACACTCGAACATCTACATTTATGGTAGGTACAAAACTGTACTATGTTCATCGTGTTTCACTGCTGCAGTCATTACACTTGGGTTGAATCCCAAAGCTGAGGTTGGGTGGCTGGGTCTATAAAGGATTTGGGGTGGCTAAGAGGCCCTGCAGCACTGCAGTGGCAAAGCCAGCTCTGGATTTAGAGTAAAGAGGCAAGTGGTAATGCTTGGTAAAGGTGTGCACTGAACTCCAAGTTGCAGCTTCCAAAATATTCTTGCTAGGTACTCCTCTAAGGTAGGCAGTTGAAGTGGCTGTTGCCCTGGTGGAATGTGGCCTAATGTTGCCAGGTACAGTTTTTCCATGCTGTGTGTAGCAGAAACGGATACAGTGTTGTATCCACTTTGAAATGGTCTGCTTTGAAATAGCCTTTCCCTGTGATCCTGCAGCATATGCTACATATAATTGCTCAGTTTTCCTGAAAGCTTTTGTTTTGTCCAAGTAGAAGCGTAACTGCCTGTGTATGTCCAATGAGTGCAGAAGTCTCTCCCCTTTATTCTGGGGATTTGGATAAAATGTTGGCAAGTGAATAGTTTGGTTAAGAGCCAAACTGGATACCACCTTTGGCATAAATGTAGGGTTTGTTCTTAAAGAAACCCTGTCCTAATGAAAAATGATGAAAGGTTCCACTGCCATTAGTGCCTGTAACTTTGAGACTCTTCATGCTGAGGTTATTGCCAGAAGCAGAGCAGTTTTCCATGACACATATTTTAATTCTGCTGAATTGGCCGTTTCAAAAGGAGGCAAAGTTAGTTTTTCCAAGACAAAGTTGAGGTCCCAAGTTGGTGTTGGTGCTCTCCGGGGCAGTCATGTTTTTAGCCCCTCTGAGGTACCGTTTTAATAATGGATGAGCGAAAATAGGAGGATCCATGTTGTAATGAGCTGAGATGGCAGAGGCGTGGATCTTAATGGATGAAAAGGATAGGCCTTTGTCCAGCATCTCAGTTAAGTATTGTAATATCTGAGGAATGTTTGGAACAAGAGGGTCAAAGCTTTGAGCCTGGTTCCAGGTGCAGAATCTCTTCCACTTTTCTGAATAGAATTTCCTGGTGCTGGGCCTCATGGCCTCGAAAATGACATCCATAACAGCTTTAGAGAGAGGTGTTGGCTGCTTGGCTAAGTAATCTGCCATGCAGCCAGGTTTAAGGTTTTGAGCTGGCTGTGCAGGATCTGATTGTTTTGTTGAGTCAGAAGATGAGGAATTTGAGGTAAAATCCATGCTGGGCCTCGAGCCAAGTTCTTTAAGATTGGGTACCAGTGCTGTCGTGGCCAGTCTGGGGCAATCAGGATAATTTTTGGTATTTCTTGTGTGGCTTTTAGGAGTATCTTTGAAAGGAGAGGCAGTGGTGGGAAGGCATAAACTTTTAGGGTTTTCCAGATGAACGAGAGAGCATCCACTTTCCATGCTTGTGTGTGGTAAGTCCTTGTGCAGAATTTCTGTAGTTGGCAGTTCAGACGGGAGGCAAAAAGATCTATGTCTGGGCACCCCCATTTTTGTGTTATCATGCTGAATACATGTGGATTTAATTTCCACTCGTGAGGACCCATGATGTTTCTGCTGAAGTTGTCTGCCAGAGTATTTTTCTTTCCTGGCAGGAATTGTGCTTGCAGATGAACTTGATAGGTCAGTACTGTGTTCCACAAAGTCATGGCTGGCTGCAGAGGGGATAGGAATGAGTGCCCCCTTGCTTGTTTATGTACCACATAACTGTGGTGTTGTCCGTCTTTAGTAATAGTTGTTCTGGATGCAGAAGGTCCTTGAAAGCTGTTAGGGCATTTTGTACAGTTAGCATCTCTTTTTGATTGATGAGAAGATGCATTTGGTCTGCAGCCCACTTGCTCTGAATACATTTTCCTGCCATGTGTGCTCCCCAGGCGTAATCCGAAGCATCTGTTGTTAGTGTCTGCCTGGCTGTGGGTAAAGTGAAATGCTGTCCCTTGTTGTGGTGACATGCCTGTGCCCACCATCGAAACTCCTGTTGTAGGCAGGGATAAGTGGTATTACTGTTTCCAAACTGTGACAGTGTTGAGTCCAAACACTTTTTAGGTACCATTGTAATTTCCTCATATGCAGTCTGTCATATGGTATTAGTAGTATGCAGGACACCATGAACCCCAAGGCCTGCAGAATTTTTCTTGCAGGGAGTTGGGTTTTTGTTGCCATCAATTGAAAGTACTGAGTCAGTTGTCTTTGCTTGTCTGGCGTGAGATAAGCCATCTGGGCCGTTGTATTTAAGCTGGCACCCAGGAATATTATCTCTTGTGAGGGCACTAGTTTTGACTTCTTTTCGTTTACTGTGTACCCTAGGCAAATAAGCAATCGTTTTACAAATGCCAGATGCTTTAGAAGAATGTCCTTGCTCTCTGCTTGAATAAGACAGTTGTCCAAGTAGGGATATATTTGAATTCCTTTTTGTCTGCAAAATGCAATTACTGGTGCCAGGCATTTTGTGAAGGCCCTGGGCGCAGTAGATAAGCCAAAGGGCAGTGCAGAGAATTGGTAATGCATTGTGCCAGCTATGAATCTGAGGTATCTTCTGCAATTTTGTCTGATTGGGACATGCAGGTATGCCTCTTTGAGGTCCAAAGTAACAAGCCAAGCCTTCTTGCCCAGCATGGGAAGAAGTTGCTATAGTGTCAACATTTTGAATTTCGGAACATCCAGGTAAGTATTTAGAGTAGACAGGTCCAGTATGGGTCTCCAGGCTTTGTCCTTTCTGGGGACCAAGAAAAGTCTTGAGTAAAATCCTTGTCCTTGTTCCTGTTGTAGCACTTTCTGAATAGCTCTCATGTCCATGAGGGCTATAATTTGTTTTTGTGCCTCTGCCCATTGATTTTGTGGCAGGTCTGGCATTCCTTTTGGCCTTGGTACAGTGTGAAAGTGGAACATGTAACCTTGAGACACAATATTCAGAACCCATATGTCTTGGGTAATTATATGCCAATTTTGTGAAAAAAGTGCTAGTTTTCCCCCTAAGGGAACTGCCAAAAGGTACGTGCTTGGCATTTGAAGGGGGAAGTTATTGGAACTGTTTCCTATAAGGTTGTGACTTGTCTTCTCCTCCTTTTGGGGTTGAAGCACCCCACTGTCGTGGTCTGTAAGAGCCTTGGGGCTGAGATCTGCCTCTTGGGCGTCTGTATCTGCCTCTTTGTGGTCTGTTTGACACTGGAAAGGACCAATTTTTAGAAAGCCAATTTCTGCTGAATCGAGGTGGCTGTACATATAAGAAATCATTCACTGTTTGCATATATTTTGCCTTATCCTCCATTTTCTTTAATACCTCTTCTGCCTTAACACCAAACAAGATATCATGCTGTAAAGGAGCATCCAATAATTTTGCCTTAACATGATCAGGTAAACCTTGTTCTTTTAACCAAGCATGTCTTCGAATCACAGATCCTGTAACTGCGGCTCTACAAGAAGCCTCTAATGAATCAAAACCACATTGCAGAGTATGTTTTCCCACTTGTTCAGCTGCATGCAATAAATCCTGCATTTCCTTATAGTCAGGCCTTCTGAGCTTGTAAGCATTTTCTCTTTTAACAGAGACATTAAACATTGTTGGTATTTAAGCATGTGGAACTGGCAATTTAAAGCCCTTACTGCTAGAGTTGCAGAAGTGTAACCTTTCTTCCCCCATCCATGTAATGCTCTAGAATCCCTGTCAGAGGGAACTGGATTTTTAGCAGTGGAAGCCTTTACCCCTTTGGGACCCTGGGAAATAGTTTCTGGGTCAGCAGCAGGGTTTTTATAAAAAAATTTGTGAGCGTCAGGGACTCTGTAGTACCTATCTGGCTTGACTGGTGCTGGGGGCAAAGAATCAGGGGTTAAACTGGACTCAGAGAACACATCATTCACAATATCTAACACAGGCAGAATAGGAAGGGGCCTGTGCTGAGGCAATAAAAGAAAATCTCTGAGCCTTTTCTTGGATTCTGAATAATCCTGGCTCTCCCAATGGAAATGCTCCCTCCTGGTATGTAAAGTTTCCCCAAAAGAGTAATCCTCAGGAGGAGAGGCTGAAGGGATTGATTCTTCAGCATCAGAGTCCTCATAGGGGGGTAAAGAGTATCCCTGGTCTGAAGAGGAATCAGAAGAAATGGAAACATGGTCAGAGGAATCATAGTCTGTATCCTGCCTAGGCCTTTTATCAGGAGGAGGATGAGAACCCCTGATCAAAGTAATTAGGTCTTCGGCCATTTTGAGCGTCTGTTTTTTAGGCATGGAGGCCTGTCCAGGTGAATGCTGTACTTATTTCTTTGTCTTTAATGGAGTTTTAGACTTGGTTGTTGTTTTGATGGTAAGCTGTGAAGGTCTGAAAACACCCCCAGAAGCCGATGCCTGCTCAGCGGCTCCGGACCCATCTGAGGGGTTAATTTCCGTAGGCCCAATACCTTGAGTTTCCAGAGGCCTAGAAATCTCCACGTGGGAGTTGGGGGCAGCCTGTTGCTTTGAGGTAGCGGGTGTCAGGGGCTGCGAAAGCGCCTCACTGAGAGCTGGCGACTGGCCTAGAAGAGGCTTCATCGTCAGTTTTGGACCTCAGATGCCTGTCCTTATCTTTGTCTATGCGTTTTTTGTGTATTCCGGTCGTCGGTTATTCCGATGGCATGGTATAATTGAACCTTCGGCCAAAATAATGGCGAGCAAAATCAAACCGACATTTAATAGTGCGCTTGTTAAATCTAGCACAAAACCGACAACTAGTGACATCATGGTCTGGGCCTAGGCATGGAATACAGTAAGAATGAAAATCCTTATGAGGTATTTGCTTCCCACAAGAAATGCAATTATTAACTTTTACTGGCATCAGTCTGAGGCAAGAAAAAGTTTCCCCAACGGGGTACTTAGCTTTATTGACGACTTCGGTTCTGAAATTCGAATTCGAAAATCTCAGGAGTCAGCCAACCGGCACTTGTGAACTGCTTTTGCTTCGGGCACCGTGCAGCAAGAAAGACTGAAGAAAATGACGTTGGCTGCATCTTATATACCCCTGGCGCACTGAAGTCAGGGAAGAAGCGACATCAACCGACACCGGACCAAGACTTTGGAACTCTGGCCGACTGTGGGACCATCTGATGGCAGGATAACCCAAGTGTAATGACTGCAGCAATGAAACACGATGAACATCATCTTTCATTTAGACCTGGATACTGCCCTGCATTGGTGTTCAACTGCCATATTAATTCTAAATGTTCTAACTTCAGTGAAACTGGACCCCCCCCCCATGTTATCAGGTACAATTTGGTCTATTGCCCTGAACAAAAACCTGTGATCCATGTATTCGAAGATATGTTTAGCTACGGCATTGTCTTCGCTCAATTTGCCAATGTGGTACAGATGTTCATATATTCTTTCCCGCAATTTCCTGTTTTCCCTACATAGAATGCGGGACACATTTGGCATTGGGCTAGGTATATGACCCCCTTTAGACTGGCAGTTTAATCTAAATCTGGTAGTATATTGAGTGCCTTTGATCGTAAACTTCTGACCCACATCCATATGTTTACAGTACTTACATATACCACATTTATACAGCCCACATCTACTGACTAGTGTATTAGAGTTTCTTTCAACTAGATTTTTTAAATTGGCTCCTCTTTTGAAGGTAATTCTAGGTGTGTGAGCCACTTTCTTACTTATAAAGGTGTCTGACCGTAGTAGGTCCCAGTTCTTCCTGATGATCCCACATAAGTCAAGAGCATCTACACTGAATGAAATAATGAAATTATTGAAATTACTAATATTCTGGAGTACATTACTGTCAGTGTTCCCTTCAATATGTATACCTGTAGTACCATTGGGTGTATCAATTAGATTTTGACTTAAAAAAAGCTGGTACTCTCTGGTCGTATGCTTGTGAATCACCTCTTCAATAAGTACATTCAACATCTGTATAGGGTAACCCCTCCTAGTGAACATCTCCTTCAAGTTGTTACATTCTAAGTAGAAGTCTCTATCTAGGGAGGTCATCCTAGCTGCCCTGACCAACTGTCCTTTTACTACTGACTTCTTCTGGTGGTAGGGGTGACAGCTAGAAAAGTGCAAGAAACTATTAGAATAAGTTTATTTTATATATATATATATATATATATATATATATGTGTGTGTATGTGTGTTGTAGCATTCACTAGTAGTATCTTTCCAAATCAAAACATCCACGTATGATATGGAATTTGCTCCAAATTGTGATGTAAACTGCAAAAAGTCAGTTGTCTCATTAAAGTAACTGACAATTGCATTAGCTGTGTCGTTGTCACCCCTTATCACCATGAAGATGTCATCCAAGAACCTAGTGTAGTAGTGTACCTCGTCTTGGACCCAGTTGTTCTGTAGGATGAATTTGTGTTCCCAGTCAGCCATAACTAAATTGGCAAAACTGGCCCCACACGGGGACCCCATGGCTATCCCTGATAGGTGTAAAAACAATCTTTTGTCAAACATTACATAGTTATTGGACAAAATAATGTCCAATAGTTCACTAAGCAAACTTACTGTATCATTAGGTACACCTTTAATTCTCAGAATGTGGCTAATTCTCTCTATGCCCTCCATGTGTGGGATGGACGTATACAAGTCCTTAACATCTACTGTTAAAAAATTGTAACTATTATCATATTGTAAGTTATTTAGATAGTGTAGGAACGACCAAGAATCCTTACAAATTTTTTTCTCACTAGTTAAATATTTTTGTAGCACAGAATCCACATATTTTGCACATGCATACGTTATGCTGTTTCTGGCGTCAACTAGTGGTCGCAAGTTAGGGTTGCTTATATATTTGTGCATTTTAGGTACCCCAAAGATATTAGGTATTCTGGGCACTGGCATAGATAAACAGTTGAATAGATTAATAACTATTCTGCTTTCAATGAACAATTCGTACATAAAAGATTTAACGTGACTGTAAACTGTATTTAACACATTTCTAGAAACTTCTTTATAAGCATCTGTGTGGAGTATTTGTAACATTCTAGTACTATAGTCACTGATGTTCATCATAACCAGTCCCACTCCCTTGTCAGGAAACCGGCCATTTGCAATTCATCTAATAATTGCCTCTCTCGTACAGTAATATTTCTTACAAAATTCTTGTTGGTTTTATTTTTCAACAATTCATACTTGAAGTCCAACTCACAAATTTGCTCAAACAGGTCTAAGATTGGGTGCAAGGGTGGATTGAATGTACTAGGAATGTGAAACTCATCTTTTCTGGTAGTATTTTCACCTAAGATGAGATTTACGTTAAGTTTACGCACAAACAGTTTTAGGTCTATAAGTGAACAGGCAAGGTTTGCTTGATAATATGGCAAAAAAGTCAACCCTTTAGCAAATAGCTCCACTAAGGCTCCATCTATAGTCAGGCCAGAGAAATTATAGATAATAAAGTCATTCTCTTTGTTATAAAGCAATTTACAAAAACTGCTACCTGCATCAATGTTCACTTCCTCGGTGTGTTCCCCTTCTTGTTCTTCGTCTAATTCTGGTAGTGTTCTGGTTGCTGGGGCTTGTGGTTTAGTGAACGGTTCTGAAAATTTTCACCTTGGCCATTGTGTGAGCTGTCATTATTAGAGGTGTTGTAGTATGACTTTTGTTGCTGGTGGATCCTTTCACTCCTACGAGGTACAGTCTGTGCTGCCACCTTTTCATCATGAAAATCAAGGTTGTCGACCTCCTCATTCATAGTAGACACACCCCTGCTATTCTCTTGGCCTGTAGGGTTCCACTGCTGAGATGTGGGCAGTTTCGGGTACGCTGATTTGTTGTTATACGCTGCCCAGTCTCTGTTCAACTTTTTTATTTTGATAGACTTTGATTTGTTATGAACTGCTCTATACTAGAGAAAGTCCTGTTGTAGTCGTACTGCTATCTTTGAAAATCGTTACCAGCTCTAATAGCTGCATCAAGGTCAGTAGATTCTTCCATCAACTTGTCGATGGATCGTTGGTAATGTTTACACATGACCTGCAATAGTTCAATCTCTTGTCTGTTAAAGAGCTCAATGAGCTCTTAGTGAAACGCTGACCCCTCCCCCAGACCATTGGGATACTGCCACCTTCTCAGCCCCTTTGGGACAATATTCTCACTTATGCATTGGCGGAAATAGCTGATTGCCAACTGTAACGTTTTATGTTTAAGCATCCATGAGTCCAGTTTCTGCAGGTTAGAAACTATATTTTTTGTACTTGATGTTCCTTCAGCTGGTAACTCCTATTCACTTTCCTCTGAGAACAAATTTAAAGGCTCATTGAGCCATGTATGTGCATCCGGAGAACCAATAAGCCCCAAGGAACCATTTCCAACCGGAGAATTATTATTAACAGCTTGAATTTGTGCAGTTTGGTTCCCGCTAGGACGCTGAGGTAAACAAACGTTGTCAGTAGGCAGACTACTGACATTATTAATGCCAGAAGTAGATGGTATAGTATTGGTAACAACATTAGTTGAGTTACCTTGTGTTGATGTAGTATTAGGGCAAGGGTTGGACAAGTGGTTCACCTTGTCCGTAAGGTCCTCTATCCATTGAATCAATAGACCAATAAGCAACGTTAGATTGCTGTAGTCATTGCTAATTTCCTGTGATGACTGCATGCTGGTGATAACAGCTCCTTCCACATCCATGATCTACAAACAAAAGACACAAGCCGATGAAAGAACACGAAACTGAAAACTGGTTGCAGGAAGGAAGGCACCAAACACAAAACGTAAGAACAAGCAGTTAAATCCAAAATGAAGTGCTTTTTGTCACAGTAAATACTGTGACTTCTTCAGATAAAGACAACATTGAGAGCATGCCCTTAAGTAGTCAGTGAGCAGTAGTTAATTAGTTAGGTAATTAACCAATATTAGTTAATCAGTTCATTTCATTCTTCTTGACAACAAATTGAAAACTAGTACTCATAGAAACTGCAGTTTCTAAAGACTACAAAAGTGTCACAAACACATTTAGACACATCCACATGCAAAACTCAAACCCTAACCTTACAGAAGAAAAAATACTAAATGTTCTTATATACCATAAAATACCTACAAAGGTTTTGTACTTTATAAGTACCAAATATCTAAAATACTAAAATGACATGGTAAACCCATGTTCGTTCCTACTATTATTGATTTTTAAGATCTTATGTACAATTGATACATACTTTACATGAATTCTATACGTAAAACCCTATCTAGTAAGGCTTTTTAATTTCAGAATACATAAAAAAGAACATCTTTCATTTAGACCTGGATACTGCCCTGCACTGGTGTTCAATTGCCATATAATTCTAAACGTTCTAACTCCACTGAAACTGGACCCCACATGTTATCGGGTACAACTGCTCACTGACTACTTAAGGGCATGCTCTCAATGTTGTTTTTATCTGAAGAAGTCTCAGTATTTACTGTGACGAAAAGCACTTCATTTAGGATTAAACTGCTTGTTCTTATGTTTTGTGTTTGGTGCCTTCCTTCCTGTAACTAGTTTTCAGTTTTGTGTTCTTTCATTGGCTTATGCCAAAAAATGTGTCATTATCCCCTTTGGGAAAAACCCGGTTCCCATGAATTACCACATCGATGGTAGTCCCCTAAACACAGAAGGCGTTATAAGAGATCTGGGAACACAGGTTGACAGCAACCTCTCTTTTGATCACCACATTGCCACTGTGGTCAGAAAGTCCTTCTATATGGCACATCTCATTACTAAGGGTTTTGCATCCAGGAAGAAAGAGGTCATTGTCTCCCTCTACTCTTCCCTCATTAGGCCAGTCGAGTACAATGACCCATATGGCATGTACTTCACACCTGCAACAACTGAAGAGGCCGCAAAGGTACCTCACAAAGAGGATCCTAGGCCTTAAACACTTGTCCTATATGGACAGACTCAAAAACTCCAACTATTCTCAGTCTCATATCGCCTACTTAGGGATGATCTCTGCTTGACTTACAAATCCATGTCTGAGCCAGCTCTGTTAGAAATGCTACATCCAAAGAAATCCCAATCCCTCCACACCACATGCTCCAGAGACCTCAACCTCATTACCACAATCAACAGAACAAGCTGGAGGGACAGGTTCATAACCCAGAGGCTGCCCATGCTATGGAACAGACTTCCCATACATGTCAAACAGGGCACCTCACTGGCCCTCTTCAAGAGAAATCTTGATGAGTGGATGGAAAATAGAAAATTCACCTCGGGGATCACTCAACAGAGGCACTGGGAACTAAGGTCGGGTGGCATGATGCCAGGCTAATCCTATGGGCTAGGCTTGTAAAAGCTCCTGGGCCATTAGCCTAGTACACACCTATGAACCTATAAATAAGCACTTACTCAGAGTCTCCTTAGAAATAAAAAAAAAAATCTAAACAAAAAATGCAAATAGAGTAATTTGCATCAAAATCACCATTTAACAATAAAAAATAGCTACAGCAGTGTCAAACCAGCAATAAATATCACAAATAAAGCAAAATGTGAAAAAGACAATATTTGCATGTCAGAACTTCAAAATGAAGCATATAAACAACCGAAAAGGCATCTTGGCACCTGCCAACAGACCGCCCCTAGTGTTCAAATGATACTACAGAACTTTAGTTTCCTAAGTCATAAAACACTTTAGAAAGAAACCCAAACTGTTTCAAAGCAGAATAAAGTATGCAAATAACATAGTAGTAAGTCAGAAGTCACAGAAGGATTAACAGCAGTAGTAAATAGTAAGTATATTAAAACAAAACGTTAACACGCGTACATTACGTTTTGCACATAACAGAAAGAAAACAAACATATATAATAACAAAGAGAAAGAGAAGTTTCCAAACGGATCTTATCCGAGTCTTGAAAGCTGTACTCCACTAGTGTAGATTGCTGATGAAATTCAACTGTGAGTCAGCTGGCATTAGAGACTGAATAACCGACTCTCTAATACTGGGCTTAGCCATTTCCCTATCACAGAGGGTCGGGGGGGGGGGGTTCTGAGTTCTGGAAAGTTGCCAATGTAGGTGTTTGTGCAGACACAGAACCCATACGCTACTGAGGCAGTGTGAATGATGAATATCAGAATTTAAAATGAAGATCCACGAAAGTAAAGTATTAATATTACAGTCACAAGATGTGAAAGACCATATATATAAAATGTGATAAGAATTAGTAAAAAAAAAATCTCTTAGATGTTTAGGAGTACAAACTGTCTTGACTACTATCTCAGATGAATTATTAAAATATAGGCCAAGTGATCAAAGATGATAATGTATAAATTACTAAGCTTATCCTTTCACTACAGAAATGGCATAAAATTAATAACAGGTTAAGAATGATGTTTTACTCGCTCAACATTTGTCACCCTAAACATTCTGCAAATCATCCTGCCAATCTCATTTAAAGTACTTTTAAAATACTTTTGGCATACCAAGAAATCAAGAATAAGGTCTGAAGTTGAGAAGATTGGTAAAAAGAAACGGATGTTTAGAGCTCCAAAACTCAAGAAATACCAGCAACACAGTTACATTTCAGCTAAAATACCACAGGTAACACAGTACTGGATCTATTTAAATGAAGACACCATATAACATGGTCACTACATCAAATAAGATCCTGGGCCAGATTCAGGAAGGCTTACACGGAGTTCAAGAGTAGTGTAAGCCTCCGTGTAAGCCTCCTGATTCAGCAACAGCCCAAATCTCCGTGTAAGAGACAGCTAACACGTCTCTTACACGGTGTGGGCGTGGAAATGCTCAATACCTCTTTTGTTGCTCCAAGATATGCAAATGAGGTATGTCAGCGATCCACAAGCCCAAACCAGTCCGTGTAACGGACGTGTTGCTTCGAAAATGTACTCAGCTGACAACTGAGTACATTTCTGCAAAAAACGGAGCTATGTCAGCTCCAAATAAAGGGTGCATTTGTTATATTAAGCATGCCAATGGCCAAATATGTGGCCATTGGCATGAAAGTGTTGCAAAAAAAAGTTATATAACTTTTTTTTTTTTCACGGGATGTATGTGTTTAACTGTAGCGCACACCCGCGCAAACGGGGTGCGCTACCTAAAACTGAAAACCGAAGCTTATAAGCCCACAATTGTGGGATTTATGTATTACATGAAAGTCAATGGAAGGACTTGCAGAGCAAAAACAATATGGCCTCCGTTTAGTGGTTGTCAAGGGGGGGAAGCTCCGTGTAAGATATGTAACTAAGCATTACTAGGCAATCCTATGTAAATGAGGCTTACAATACTGAATCACACTGCCACATAAGTAATGAGCACTTTCTGAGTCGTGTAAGAGTTAGAGAAGGGGGAGGAACAGAGTAAGAGGTAGGTGACATCATGGGGGGAAGGATAGAAAGAAATGTACCAGATTGGAGGGCAATGTAAGGTAAGAGATGACAGACAGACATCAGGGAGGGAGGTGTGTCCCAACAGAACACTGGGAATGTCAAGAAATTGAGGGCATACGCTATCCCTACACTCTAAGTTTCTTGAAATACGTGCATGGGCGCGCGCGCGTGTAAGGCAGGTTGAACATGTGGGAGCGTGATGCAAACTGTTTACAACGGTTTGCTGGCGCACGTGTGTAAGGCGGTGTCTGCGTTTTAGCATGAATCAGCCTAGCTAACACCGTGTAAGGATGTGTGCGTGTAACACCGTGTAGGGATGTGTACAGCGTTTAAGTTACTGTGAGCGTGTTTAAGCCGGTGTGCACATTGCTCCCCTCAGGAAACAGAGAGGAAATAGGAAACAACCAAAATACAGGAAACTGCCAGAAGATACTACTAAAGTTAATTGGTGGAAACAATTAGAAGCAGGCAATTACAGAGGCAGACTAGAAGCCCAACCCAGCACTTAAAACACAACAAAGAGCAGTGCAGGCTGTTTCTCACAAGAGATACTGCCAGAAACTAAGCTATCAGAGTTGAAACCTGAAAAAAGCAGAACTCAGAGCAGAAATGCTAGGGGCTGCCATAGCTGTTATAATCAGACATAGGCGAATTGCCGAGGGTGGTGATAATGCAGATGCTGACAGACAACCCAGAGTGAGGAGAAGGAGAAGAGTATACAGGCCTAGGGTCACCTACCATGGGTTACATGAGCTGGAGATAGTAGAGCGCTATAGAGTGGACAGAGAGCTCCTGCAGCAGATTGTTGAGCTGTGCAGGCCACCTCACACACAGAACCAACAGAGGGGAACCCATCCCAGTGGAAACCAAGGTATGTGCTGGCCTAAGAATACTAGCAACAGGTACCTTTCAGAGACCAACTGGCGATATGATGGGGATATCACAGGCATCAGCCTCCAGGGTACTGCACCAGTTCCTGGATGCCATGTCACCACATGTCAGTGATCATATATATGTCCCTAGTGACCGTGAGGTTGTGGCCAGCAATATGCGTCTCTTCCAGCAAATAGCGGGATACCCTGAGGTGCTGGGTGCAATAGACTGCACGCACATACGCATCAAGGCACCAGCTGGTGAGCGGGGTAGAGTCTACATTAACCGCAAGGGATACCCCTCCATCAACTGCCAGGTCGTGTGCGATGCCCAGGGCATAATAATGAATGTGTGTGCTGGCTGCCCTGGTAGCTACCACGATTCCCACATCTGGCATCTGACGAGCTGTACCAATCTTTTGCCAATGGGGACTTCCCACACGGACACCTAGTGGGGGATGCTGGTTATGCACTTGAGCCGTGGCTGATGACACCCATCAGAAATGCACACACACCCGAACAGGAACGCCATAATGAGGCACACGCACAAACACGCAATATCATAGAGCGTGTGTTTGGGCTGCTCAAGTCACGGTTCCGGTGTCTGGACACGCCTGGTGGAGCTTTGCAGTACACACCAACTACATGTACCCAAATGATCATGATATGTGCTATGCTACATAATATGATCCTGAAACAGCTGCAGCAGGACCAGCACAGGGCTGGGCCAAACATCCCCACCATTGCCAAGGCCACCACAGGCAGGGGTGACTTGGAGGAGGAACAACCTGACCTTGTCCCAGTAGGCAGAAGGAGGCGTGCCCAGTATGCCCTGGCCTTGGCAAAGAGGCAACGATAGCACATATGCTTGGTCAGTAGGAACACTGGGACTGATACCGCTCTGACTCACTCATACAGTAACAGGGATGCTTAACATGACACAACCTGCTTCCAAACGCACAGGGAGTGTAGTATGTGTATCCGACAGAGGTGGCCCTGCAGCACCACCTGAGGCATGAATGCCATGTGTTAAGTAATGTAATATCATGTACAATATGCACACCTGAGGACCCCAACTAACATCCATATCCACTCATATGACCCTGTGGATACAGCTGCACATCATACAGTGATGTACATGTGCAAACACATGGAACAAGATACAAAATGAGGGTGACTAGCAATACATAGCATGGATAACCACGCACCCATGTTTGTACCACAACAAGAAGCAACATGGAATAGCCATGGTCAAAAGCCAATGGCTAAAACTGACTACTACTATATAGCTTGCTGCAGACCACTGTCCTAATAGCAGGAACTGCCCAAGGCCTATGTTCACAGGTTCATACTAGACTATCTGCCCTAGGGCATTTATAAGCCTAGCCCAGAGTTTTGTGGCTTCTGCCACCCGTGCAAGTTGATGGATAATATGCCCATTATTTTGCTGTGCCTCTGTCAAGCAGTGATACTGAGGTTATCCCTGGGGTATACCTGCAATCTCCCATCCATTGGTCACAATCTCACTTGAACAAAGCCAGTGAGGTGCTCAGCCCCACATGTACCAGGATGTTGTTCCACAGCATATGGACTCTCTGGGTGAGGAATCTGTCCCTTCAGCACATCCTATTAATATCTGTGTTGAGGTTTAGGTCTCCTGCCCTTGTAGTTCTGATGGATGTAGAGGTCTTGAGGTGAAGCATGTTCATTAATCCTGGGTTGGACATAGTCTTGTATGTCAGGCACAGGTCACCTCTGAGCAGACAGTAAGCGACTGAATACAGCTGGAATTCCTTCAGTCGGGCAGCATAAGAAATATGTTTGAGACCCTTTCACCTCCTGTCGAGGAATATGTGGGCCCATCCAATCTGAATGGGGCATTGTATGCAATCATTGGTCTGATGAGTGATGAGTACAGGGGAACAGTGACCTCCCTTGATCTAGATGTGAATCACTGCATGATGAGGTGGCCAATGTAGAAGGCCTTCCAAACTACCCTGGCAATGTGAGTGTCAAACAAAATGTCACTGTCAATCTGGGTGCCCAGGTCCCTGATAATGTACATTGTGCTTACAGGATTGCCACCTACATGGGAAGTAGTGGTAACCTTGTTCTTCCTGAAGGGTATGGCTATGCATTGTTTAGTGTGTAATGCAAGGCCATGGCTGTGGCACCAGTTAGCCGTCTCTATGAAACCCTTCTGAAGGATGTCTGTGTCAGATGGGTTTCCAACTATGCTTCCCAGTTTGCAGTCATCTTCAAACTTTGTCAGCCATAATCCTCCTGTGCTTGCTCGTACTTCTGAAAAGTAGATACTGAACAAATGTGGTCCCAGGACTGAGCCCTGTGGGACACCACTTGTCACAGCTCTGGAGTGTGAACTGGCACCAGCAACTTTGACCCTGTGTGTTCCGTCACTTAGCCAGTTTGCAACCCATGCTGTGATGTATGGGTTCACAATTAAGCGGGTGATGTTTTCAATGATACCTGAGTGGGGTATTGGTTGAAAGCCTTTGCCAGGTCAAGGTAGGCTGTGTGGACTGCCTTGCCCACGACAATGGCCTGGGTGAGTGTTTTGAGAAAGACAAACAAGTTTAAAAGGCATGATCTGCCCTTGACAAAGCCAAACTGGATTGGACCCAATGTCTGCAAGTCCCCTATGTCTTCATTTAGAATTCCCATTATGATCCTCTCCATAGCCTAGCAGAACAGGCTTGTCAAGGGATGGGATGGTAGTTTCTGGGGTTGGTGGAGGCACCACCTTTGTGAGGTGGGTCCACCATTGATGTATGCCACTCCTTGGGAACATATCCTGAGGTGAGGCTAACATTAAACAGCTGCCCTAACTGCGGGTGTAATTACTCATTGAGTTCATGGAGCACACAACCGGGGACACCATCAGGTCCCATGGATAAAGTGTTTTCTGCCTTGGATTGAGCAGTTCCCACCCCAGCAGTGGAGATGTTTGGGGCTAAAATCCTCTGGTGCATACCCCCAGTTGGGGGGAGGGGGGGAGAAATCTGCACTGAACCTGTCAGCCAGTATGTTGCCAATGTCTGTAGGTGCAGTGATATCAACATCATTCTGAACTAAGTCTGAGCATATCTGGGAGTTTCCTCCCAGGTTTCAAACATAGGTAAAAAGGCCTCATGATTGTCCCTGGAGTCCTGAGTGGGTTTACTCTCTAAACATGCCTCGGATGATTGTATGGGGAACCCAGCGCTTTACTCACAATGAGCAGGGTGTCTTCCCCATACGGATTACACTCTATCGTGTAGTAGCTCCTTCCTTGTGTTGTACAGCTTGTTTATGGCTAGGGTCCACCAGACTGGATGCTTGCCTGTGGTACAAAGAGTCATCATTATTTTGGATTGCCTGAACCATGCAGTCCTGGAGGTGCTGGTAGAAGGCATTTCTAAGTGATACAGTGGCTTGGGTAATGGTGTCCGCTGGCCTGGGGCCTTGAAAGAGACCACACCAGTGCTCAGAAATGTGAAGTCGGCATTTGACAAGGTCTTCACCGTTTCCTTTCCCATCTGGGGTGTGGGTGGGATGTGGACTCCCACTGAGAGTAGTCCATGATCTGATCTCACCAATGATGGGTATACATCTGGTGTTGAACAGTGTGACCCCATGTTTGTGATGATGTGTTCTAGTATGTTGCCTCCACTTGAGGGGATTGGGACCAGTTGTTCCATGGCATTTCAGTGTATGAACTCTTGGAACCTTTGTGTTAGAGTGTTGTGGCATGATTAGTGATCCCAGTCTATATGTGGATAGTTGGAATCACCCAGTAGGATGGTGTTTGGAGATACATTTATCCCCTTCAGTGTTTGCAGGATAGCTGTGTGAGGTACCTGAGTTTGAGCGTGTGGCATGTAACATGCTACAAACTGCAGAGCAGTCTTGCCTACGGTCACTGGCACCTGGATGGTCTCCGATGCATAGTGTGTTGCCACCAACCATGAGGTGAGGGTGTCCTTGATGAATATGGACACCCACCATCCTTCTTGTTGTTGTCGGGATGCTGGTGCCGGAATGCATGAGATGAGGTAACACCCGATAGTGCTGGGGTGCTGTCAGAAACTGTGAACCAGGTTTCAGGCACACAACAGACATCAATGTGCTACATACTGAGAAGGGCATAGAGTGTGTGCAGCTTGAGGTAGAGACCTTGGGCATTGAGCAGCATCAGCCGTAGTGTCTTTCCTTTACTGTGTTCTAGGGTGGTAGGTGTAGAA
Source organism: Protopterus annectens (assembly GCF_019279795.1). Classification (NCBI taxonomy): domain Eukaryota; kingdom Metazoa; phylum Chordata; order Ceratodontiformes; family Protopteridae; genus Protopterus; species Protopterus annectens. The sequence continues at coordinate 133,343,877 of NC_056748.1, read as the reverse complement.
TCCTATTTCCAGTTGTGATTGTATGGTCCATGCTGTCTGACATCTAGCTAAGGGGAGGTCATTCTGGTTTTGCAGTTATCTTTCATCACCAGTAGAAATTACCACAACAGCCCCTGTGGGGTGTACCTCATGCATACACATCCAGCACCTGTAAAGTCCACAACAGTACCTCACCAGGAGTATGACAGAGCCGGAACACATGTAATGTGTAGTCTGATTAAACAGAGTGCAGCTCCACACACTGCCATGATGTCCACCCAGATGCAAGCTGTGCCTGACGTAGAAAGCCATGTCCAAGCTGGAATCAATGCACATGCTGCACCTTGTACAATCTGAATGGCAGGTAGCTATGCACATGAGGGAACTGAACCCCAGCACTGACATATATAGGACAGGCTGTACTGCATTATCCAAAACACAGAAGCCACCCCACACATGAGTAAACTAACACTACAGGTTGTCCATAAAGACACTGGTTGAGTCCCCTCAACAGGAATCCTAATGAGTGGATGGGAGATGGGAGGTTTACCCTGGGTATCAATGTTATGTCACAGGTAGACAGAGGCACAGTATACTAAACAAGACATATGACATGTCAAACCACGCTTACAATGTGTTGATGGACAAACACATTCTCCGACTAGCATTAGGTCAAGATACCTCTTGAACACAGCCAGCAAGGTGCTCTGCCTCAAATGGACCAGGATTGTATTCCACAGCATAGGGAGTCTCCGAGTGATAACTCCATCCCTACAACATGTCCAACATACATCCCTGCTAAGGTGTCAGTCACCTGCACTAGTGGTTCAGGTGGATCTTCTGAGTCTGAGGTGGAGCATGTCCATTAATCTCTGTTTGGACATGGCCTCGCATGTCAGGCACATGTCACCTCTAAGAAGACGGTATGTGAGTGAATAGAGTGTGAGTGTCTTCAATCTGGCAGCATATGACAGCTGTTGTGGTTCCTTGATCCTTTAGGTGGGGACAGTCAGGGTGTCTCCAATTGCTGCAGATGTTGGGTGAGATACAGCCAGAATAGGGCATTTGACTTGATCACCGGTCTGATAACTGAAGAGTACAGGGAACAATGACCCACTAGATCTGGATGTGAATCCCATCCTTATCAGGTGGGCAATGTAGAAGGTCTTCCTAGCCACTTTAGCAATGTGAGTCTCAGAAGAATGGCGACTGTCAACCTGGGTCCCCAGGTCCGTGATAACCTCCTCTGTGCTTAGAGGATTGCCACCAATATGGTAGCTTGGGGTCACCTTGCTTTTCCTGAAGGGTATGTCTACACATGTTGTGCACTCTGACTTCAGGCCATGGCCCTGGCACCAGCTATCAGTTACTGTGAGTCCCTTCTGAAGGATATCTGTGTGTGATGCACTGTCCACTATGGTGCCCAGTGTGCACTCATCTGCTAACATTGTCATCCAAAGTCCTCCCATGTTGGCCTGTTCTCATGGGAAGTACATGACAAACAATGGTGGCCAAGGACTGAGCCCTGTGTGACACCACCTGTGACCAGCCTGGAGTCTAACATAGTGCCAGCAACTCTAACCCTGTGGGTCCCGTCCCTAAGCCAGTTTGCAACCCATCTTGTGACATATGGGTTTACATTTCAGTTGTGAGGTCTTTCCACAATACCTGAGTGGGGTATTGTGTTGAAAGTGTTAGCAAGGCCAAGGTAGGTTGTATGGACTGCCTTTCCCCAACAATGGCCTAAGTGACCAATTTGAAGATGTCAACCCAGTACAAAAGGCATGATCTGCCCCTGACCAAGCCAAAATGGGATGGGTACAATGTCTGCATGCCCCCTATATCTTTGTTTATGAGCTCAATTATGATCCTCTCCATAGATTTGCAGACTACACTTGTTAAGCTTATGGGGGCAGCAATTAACAGGGTCTGTAGAGGCACTGCCTTTGTGCAGATGTGCACAACTGGACCTTAACCAGCCTGTTGTGCACACTATGGAAATGTAAATCAGTGATAGGACTGAAGCCCAGGATACTGACCACCACAGTGAAAGTACTGAAACACTACACTAGACAGTGCTACAGTGTTAGGTCAGTATGAACGGATGTTGACAATTGTGTGCAAAGTATCCCATGCAAAACCTGCAGGCACAGTATACTCCCAGTTTTGTTCACACAAAAAGCATTCGGACAGTAACTACACAACATGGCACAGAACACACAACCATAAAATGGAGGTATTTGTTGAAGGTCACACTCATCCACAAATGTGATGGGCTGCAGAGTTCAACATATGTAAAGCCCACACTGGGCATGCTCACACACTTAGATAAATGAGACATCTTTCACACAACATGCCACAGGAAGGCTGAACTGGGCATGCTCACACACTTGGTCCAAATGTTACCCCTAGCAAATGTGAAAACACACCAGAGGATGGTCGTCCCCCTGTCTAGACACTGATCATGTAAGCACCCTATAAGTATATTGGAGAAAAGGATTCTCTCAGTAATCCGAATAGCGCACTGTGCTAATGCGTCCGTCTCTAGTGTCATAACATAGTTAGGTAGGGGTTTGAATCCAGCAAGTGTGTGTGAAGGGGGTAAGTGTGTGTAAGTGTGTATGAAAGAAACATCCCTTTGCCAACTGGGAAAACACACCACAGGATGATCATTCCACTTTCTAAACTCTGATGATGTCAGCACCCTATAAGTATATCAGGGGAAAGGACTTTCCCCAGTAATGCGAATAGCGCGCCGTGCTAATGCGTCCATCTCTAGTGTCATAACATAGTTAGGTAGGGGTTTGAATCCAGATGGCAAGTGTGTGTGAAGGGGTAAGTGTGTGGGTATGAAAGAAACATCCCTTTTGGCAACTGGGAAAACACACCACAGGATGATCATTCCACTTTCTAAACTCTGATGATGTCAGCACCCTATAAGTATATCAGGGAAAGGGCTTTCCAGTAATGCGAATAGCGCGCTGTGCTAATGCGTCCGTCTCTAGTGTCATAACATAGTTAGGTAGGGGTTTGAATCCAGCAGATGACAAGTGTGTGTGAAGGGGGTAAGTGTGTGGGTATGAAAGAAACATCCCTTTTGGCAACTGGGAAAACACACCACAGGATGATCATTCCACTTTCTAAACTCTGATGATGTCAGCACCCTATAAGTATATCAGGAAAGGACTTTCCCCAGTAATGCGAATAGCGCTGTGCTAATGCGTCCGTCTCTAGTGTCTTAACATAGTTAGGTAGGGTTTGAATCCAGCAGATGACAAGTGTGTGTGAAGGGGTAAGTGTGTGGGTATGAAAGAAACATCCCTTTTGGCAACTGGGAAAACACACCACAGGATGATCATTCCACTTTCTAAACTCTGATGATGTCAGCACCCTATAAGTATATCAGGGAAAGGACTTTCCCCAGTAATGCGAATAGCGCTGTGCTAATGCGTCCGTCTCTAGTGTCTTAACATAGTTAGGTAGGGGTTTGAATCCAGCAGATGACAAGTGTGTGTGAAGGGGTTAAGTGTGTGGGTATGAAAGAAACATCATGATCATTCCACTTTCTAAACTCTGATGATGTCAGCACCCTATAAGTATATCAGGGGAAAGGACTTTCCCCAGTAATGCGAATAGCGCTGTGCTAATGCGTCCGTCTCTAGTGTCTTAACATAGTTAGGTAGGGGTTTGAATCCAGCAGATGACAAGTGTGTGTGAAGGGGTTAAGTGTGTGGGTATGAAAGAAACATCCCTTTTGGCAACTGGGAAAACACACCACAGGATGATCATTCCACTTTCTAAACTCTGATGATGTCAGCACCCTATAAGTATATCAGGGGAAAAGACTTTCCCCAGTAATGCAAATAGCGGCTGTGCTAATCGTCCGTCTCTAGTGTCTTAACATAGTTAGGTAGGGGTTTGAATCCAGCAGATGACAAGTGTGTGTGAAGGGGTAAGTGTGTGGGTATGAAAGAAACATCCCTTTGGCAACTGGGAAAACACACCACAGGATGATCATTCCACTTTCTAAACTCTGATGATGTCAGCACCCTATAAGTATATCAGGCGAAAGGACTTTCCCCAGTAATGCGAATAGCGCGCTGTGCTAATGCGTCCGTCTCTAGTCTCTTAACATAGTTAGGTAGGGGTTTGAATCCAGCAGATGACAAGTGTGTGTGAAGGGGTAAGTGTGTGGGTATGAAAGAAACATCCCTTTTGGCAACTGGGAAAACACACCACAGGATGATCATTCCACTTTCTAAACTCTGATGATGTCAGCACCCTATAAGTATATCAGAGTAAAGGACTTTCCCAGTAATGCGAATAGCGCTGTGCTAATCGTCCGTCTCTAGTGTCTTAACATAGTTAGGTAGGGGTTTGAATCCAGCAGATGACAAGTGTGTGTGAAGGGGGTAAGTGTGTGGGTATGAAAGAAACATCCTTTTGGCAACTGGGAAAACACACCACAGGATGATCATTCCACTTTCTAAACTCTGATGATGTCAGCACCCTATAAGTATATCAGGGAAAGGACTTTCCCAGTAATGCGAATAGCGGCTGTGCTAATCGTCCGTCTCTAGTGTCTTAACATAGTTAGGTAGGGGTTTGAATCCAGCAGATGACAAGTGTGTGTGAAGGGGTAAGTGTGTGGGTATGAAAGAAACATCCCTTTTGGCAACTGGGAAAACACACCACAGGATGATCATTCCACTTTCTAAACTCTGATGATGTCAGCACCCTATAAGTATATCAGGGAAAGGACTTTCCCCAGTAATGCAAATAGCGCTGTGCTAATGCGTCCGTCTCTAGTGTCTTAACATAGTTAGGTAGGGGTTTGAATCCAGCAGATGACAAGTGTGTGTGAAGGAGGTAAGTGTGTGTATGAAAGAAACATCCCTTTTGGCAACTGGGAAAACACACCACAGGATGATCATTCCACTTTCTAAACTCTGATGATGTCAGCACCCTATAAGTATATCAGGGAAAGGACTTTCCCCAGTAATGAATAGCGCTGTGCTAATGCGTCCGTCTCTAGTGTCTTAACATAGTTAGGTAGGGGTTTGAATCCAGCAGATGACAAGTGTGTGTGAAGGGGGTAAGTGTGTGGGTATGAAAGAAACATCCCTTTGGCAACTGGGAAAACACACCACAGGATGATCATTCCACTTTCTAAACTCTGATGATGTCAGCACCCTATAAGTATATCAGGGGAAAGGACTTTCCCCAGTAATGCGAATAGCGCGCTGTGCTAATGCGTCCGTCTCTAGTGTCTTAACATAGTTAGGTAGGGGTTTGAATCCGGCACATGACAAGTGTGTGTGTAGGGGGGTAAGTGTGTATGATTGATATATCCCTTTTGCCAACTGGGAGAACACACTACAGGGTGCACATCCCTCCTCCTACACACAGATGATGTCAGCACCCTCTAAGTACAGCATTAGTAAACGTTTCTCCAACTACTGCAAATAGCACACTCTGCTAATGTGTCTGTTTCTACTGTCATTGCACAGTTAGGTGTGGGTTTGAACCTTGCAAATGGAAAGTATGTGTTTTACTGTTGGTGGGGTTAGTGTGTGTGCACAATGATGGGGTGGGATGTGGCTTTTGCCACATGGGGCTATGCACTGCAGGGTGGTCATTACCCTTAACAAGCAGTGATGTTGATAGCACCCTATACAAACAAAACAGAAAGTGTTGGTACTGATAACACATGTAAGGTAACACTTGTTCAAGTAATGTCCACAAAACGGAGTAGGATAATAAAACATTTCTTTTATTCTATACAGACAACATGACTACAGACAACTAAGTGCCAGTACTCAGTATAGTGTTACATGCTACTTGAACATGCACATGTACCGAATATACCTAGATAGTGTTCTGAAGCCTGAATGTGGCAAGTGTGTGGATGTGGGATGTGTCTGTGTGTGCATTTCCATATGGGAAGCATGTTTGCTGTGGCAATCAGGGTACTACAGTACCTGATGCACATTACATCTTCCAACTGATGAGGTTGCCTGCACCCTGTGAGTACAGGTAGAGAAGGGGATGCCAGTAGTAAACAACATAGTGCACTTCTGAAATGTGTACCTGTCATGTATCAACAGCTACTCATGTAGGGTGATAAATAATGGGAATGGCAGGTGAGTGTGCATGTGTGTGGGTAGCAGGGTGTGTATAAATGCATGTGTGACAGAACAGATACATGTAGCTGAATCTACATAACAGCACAAGATGCACATTGCCATAGTCAATGTTAGCATGTGATGGTGTGCAGCAGGTACACTTTGTTAAGTAGTATGGGTGCAGATAACAACTGAGGACATTCATACAGTTACTGCAGCAGGACTGATGGGATATACACACATTTATACTGCAACACACAACAGTTACCAACATGTTACTACTTATACACATCTATGTAGTCACCCTGTGCATCAGCAACGTGTTTACCTTTACCTGCACCGATGTTGTAGTATGCAGGAGGTGGCACAGTGTCATCATATGCACAGGGTGTGGGTTAGATATGCCCAAGCCGCCACTGGTAACACCAATTGACATGTGTGTGTATGTGTGTTTGTGAGGGGCAGCAGTACAGGGTGGACCGTTGTTGGTGCAGTGTGTGTGTGTATGTGTTTGCCCTAGGTGTTAGGTTTCTGCATGTGTGTAAGCACGCACACAGTCCCACATAATGGCTGCCATGTACAGGGTTTTGTGGACAGCCACAGACTGCACCTGTCAGGTCATCCAAATCAGTGTCTGTGGGCACGGACACGGTACCTGTGCCTGGCAGGGTGCTACGGGCGTATCCGGTACTAACCCAGACTGGGTACTGTCATCGGAAGCAGGGGTGTGTTGACTGGACACAGTTCCCTGTTGGGACTGTCCAGAGCCACGTGCACGTGGTCTCCTGGGTGTCTTGATGACAGCACAGACCCAGCATTGCTGGGGCTGGTGCTGGCACTTGAGGCGCCGCGAGTGGGCCCGTTGTCGCCCGGCCACTGCCAGCTGGTGCTCTTGCTGGCATACGGCCACGCCGACGCCAAACGCACACCATCGCCCTGGCCCATGGACATCTGGTTGTGGAGCAGCTGTTGTATGCCCCCACAACGTCTGTCAACGACATCTGTGAAGTTACGGATAGCATTCGCAACATCACGGATGCTGTCTGTCATGGCTATGCGACATGCTCTCATCTCCCTCAGACCCTGTCTGGTGTACCTTTCAATACGTGCCTGTGCCTGCATGACAGTTCTAAACATAGTGGAGGTTGACATACCTCCCTGGGCACGCCGGCCAGAGGCAGTACGGCCACGGATGCCTCCCCGAGAACCCATGGGCGACTGTCTGCGTGGTACCATTCGAGGACTCTGCACATGGCTGCCGTGTGAGGATGCATGTGCCACAGGTACCACATTACCCTGATCTATGCCCACTGCTGACTGTCCATCACCTAGGGACAATGGTGATAAAGGATGTAACGGCAGGATGACTGTGCGCATTGACGGGTTGAAAGCTGTGTACTGTCAATTGGCTGACCAATGGCGGACCCAGACACACCTTCCTGCACCATTACAGACATTTCATCATCATCAGTACCTGGGGCACAAGATTCAGGTTCCCTGCTGCAGGTCACCAGAGCAGCACCAGAACCTACGGGAGGAAAACATGGAACACAGATTACAGTCTCAATACATATTTGAAAGAGATGAACTTCAATACTAATGCACACATTCAGAAATGGACACATGCACTCATGGACACTAACACACATGCACACTTGGGCACAGGCACACTTGCACACATGCACACCCCACAGTAAACACACACATCAATACCGTGTTACACTACTCAATTTACTACCTGTCAATTACAGATTTTGTGGCCACAGTCACCAGCATGTCTACTACAGAGTTACACTACTCTTCCTAGTTTTATAAATTGTTTTACAGATACTGTTAAACAGACTCACCAGCATGTATGGCCTGCCTCGGTGATACATGGGAGGGACCTGGAAGTGTGAAGAGAGTAATGTCAGTGGCCACATGTGTGCCATTTGTTTTGCACATGATACAGTACAGTAGTACACTAGTTCCCTTATACACATCAGCTGCACATCATGTCTGTATATATATCATGATGACAGATACATACCACATGCACACCTTATGCGTGCATGAAGTAACAGCGTACAGAACAGTCATATGTACATACCAGGAGTTAACTCTAATCTCACTCGTACCTGTCTTCAAACGTCAACTCAAATTGTACTTCCAAAACCACTGGCTTTGTTCTTCTTGGAGTCCAGGCTAATGTCCCTCTTCCTATGCTCTATTCACCTTTAACCCCTCATTGTGCATAGAAACTGGCTTCTACCCTGTTTCTTTCACCTTGATGTCCTTCTATGCTCTGACCTACTTCTCCCATCCCTCCCACCTCCTCTTGACTGTCTTCCTTCTTTTCCTCACTTCCCTTCTTGACTCCTGCCTCTTCCATATCATTGTATCTGTCATACTCCTACTTCTCTACCCTTCTGAGCCCTAACTATTTTGTATATGGCTTTTGCCTTATTGCATAACCATTATGCTTTAGGTAGGATTGCTTTGAAACCAACGGTACATTGTGTATGACTATAAACTGTTTGACTTCCTTACATGTATGTTTATTTAATTAACAGGCTGCTGTACAATTCTATTATGTTGGCTGTCTGTATTGACAACTTGTCTGTCTGCCTTTATTACGTTATGTGTGGAGCTTTTCTCCACATGCCTCTACTGAAAATGAACTCATATCCAGCTAGACTATATGGGTCAACAAATGTAAAAGTAATAACAATAAATGAATATGGCATCTTACCTGCACGCCACTGTCTTGCTGATGTGTGGATCCAACCTCCATCATGATGCATGATGGCAGATGTTGTTCTGGGGCTGGATCCACAACACTTAGCAGTAGCCCCTCCTGTCTGGTGAGGGGGGGATGTGTGGCCACCCCCCCACCTGTGGCAGCCTGTTGCCTGCGGATATCTGCAGCACGCTGGCGGACATTTCTAATCAAATCACTGCAGTGATGTCTCACCTGCTCATATGTCCTATCATGCATGCCAACATCATTTATCCTGCTAACAAGGCTTTGCCACAGTGCAGACCTCTCCTGCTGGTTCTGGGTGGTGCGTGAAAACAGGATGGCATACTCACGCACCAGGCTCTGGTGGATCACGTCATCCTCTGCAGCAGAGTACGCCGGATTTCTCTTCGGTGCCATGTCTATCTGGAAAGGTACACAAACAGGTTATCAGCATAGTATCTCAACAATACATGGTACACATTCTATACAGCGAGTGTTAACTTCTACTTATTACTGATTGGTTAAAACCTGATTACAGTGTAGCTATCATTCTATGTCATTTGTACTAAGTACTTGGCCTTCAGACCAGTTGTTTTACATTAGGGAGGTTGGTGGCAAGCACTGTGGTGGCAGGACACATATCTTTCATCCATTGAAGTTGGGAACTGCTGATTGTGGGCCCAGTGTACAAGTGTATTACTTCTGGTATGGGCAGTTGTCCTTTAGGCCAGTTATTTAACATTAACGAGGTTTGTGGTCTGCAGTCATGTGTGACAATAGGCTGTACTCTGCCATTCATAGCTGGGGACATCTGGTATCAGGTTTATAGTGCATGCATATCTGAGCTGTATCTTACTGACATTGCTACACCTTGTTTGTTGTAGCAAACACTACATCCAGGCCTCCTGCATCTACCTTTGTTTATATGCTTGTTATCTGTTAGCTTGTTATTTCACTGGTATGCTACTTCCACATAGTACACATCTTTAAAACACATCTGTGACTCACTACTGTTATCTGCATTGCTTACTGTACGTTCTTCCATGTTACACATGACAGCAAGTGACTGCTTGTCATTGTTGCATTTACTTCATTGTGACACATTGCACTTAGGTTACCTGGCATTTGCTCACTGACGCTTTTATGTCAGTCAGCAGTTGTAGGTAATGTCAGTACACCCTCACTCCCCACTGCACCTTGTTTTCAATCATTAGTGATTACAGAGTTCACAATAGTATTCTAGCATGTCCAGAGGTCAGTTGTCAGTTCCTCCTCAGTCCAGCTGGTGAGTGTGGTCCTCCAGAGACAATGTTAGAACAGATTCATGTACACAGACAACTACCTCCTCCTAACGACAAATTCAAACTCATGTGAGTGATGCAACCATATACCAGACTGGAGGCTAGGCTCTGTCTACTCAATACCGCCATAACCAGTCACGTGGCAAAGGGGATCACTCACTACACTTCCAGTCTCACGTAGACCTAACACAACAGTGGACCTAACACATGATCACACATGATCATACTTGTAGGCTCAGACCACAGCTCTGCCTATGCAGCAGAGACCTCCTATGCAGACATCCAGGCAACCACTACCACATGAACTAACATGTGCAACACATATCACACAAAGCCAATGTGCTGAACACTCACAGCCATTAACAGTTAACAACACACCTCATACACCTGTACTAGGTGCCTCTATGATCAGGCACACTCACATCACGTTCACCAGGCTTAACGAGGTGAGGGTCACGGTGTGCAGCCTGTCAGGCAGTATGACCTGCCACATAACACAAACAGTCAGGTAACCCCAAGGCAGGTACAGGTATGACTCAGTCAATGTCCATGCTGCTGTGAATGGCCTGACACATTCCTCCCTGGACTACATGACATGAGACATTACAGAGCTCTCTGAGCACGTAGCCCAGGACAGTTTGACCCTGACCTTGAGTAGCATCCTACCCTCACCTAGAACAATGCCACAATATCAAGGCACAATTATCCCTTCCAACAATTGACTGACATACTGGTGTCATTCACAGGTGTGCCAATCCCTGCCATCTTGGGGTGGTATGCTTTGCTAGGGACAGCTTGCACCTGTCACCACAGTCCTATTGACATTTGGAGCCTCCTGCTACACCCATTGTGCCTGTATTAGGCAAGGCTCATAAGGCAAACCCACATCCATTTGTATCACAAAGGATGAGGAAGTAAGAGTGATGCTACTCAACACTGGACGTCTAGACCCAAGGATGCACGCACCCAAAACCCTACCTAGCATTATGGACATCGATATCTGTGCAGTAACATGAACCTGTTACAGGTTTCACAGGAGCACACCAGTACTACCACGTTATAGCTGTTACCATTCTTGTCGGCCACAACACTTGAACAGGGAGGGGAGTATGAATATTCAATGCAGATTCCCACGCCTCCACATTGGTGGCACAGTACAACATAGGTGTTAGGCCATTGAGTACAGTAGACGCAGTTGTGGACCTGGGGAAGAAACATGGTAGCAGTCTGTCATTTGTCTACCACATGGGCAACGTGGATTGACAGACATGTTATATAGCCCAGCTAATCATGACTGATTCACATGTATGGCAGGGGAGGTCATTGTGCCTCTGTACTCATCCATCATCAGGCCTATAATTGCATACAATGCACCTTTTGGGATGTACCTAACCAGACACCTACAGCAACTGGTACAGGACAACAGTACATCATCAAGGGGATGCAATGGCTCACACAGATGTCATATGCTGCCCAGGTAAAGTGAATCCAGCTGGACTCAGTGGCATACTGCCTGTTCAGGGGCAATCTGTGCATGCCATATACAGCCATGTCCTACCTAGCAGTAATGAACGTGATGTACCTCAGGCAATCAGAGTCCCATACAGCCACATGCTCAGGAGAGCTGGACCTCAGCACTGACATACATGGACATGCTGGAGGGGCATATTCCTAACCGAGAGGCTCCCTTCACTCTGTAATGAGCTCACACTACTGGTTAGGCAGAGTCCCTCATTGACTCTCTTCCATAGGAATCTGGATGAGTGGATGGAGATCATAGTTGTACCCCAGGTATCACTTCTATGTCACTGTTAGACAGAGGTAGTATACTAAAGTCGGACAAGGGCATAGCAGCATAACTTCTGATTGGGTGGCAAAGACAAACACATTCTACTAGGCTTACCAATGCCCTAGGGCAAATAGCCTAGTATGAACCTATGAACTGTTCATTCTCAACTGTTCGAGCTCATTACAGAGTAAAGGGAGCCTCTCAGTTAGGAATTTGCCCTCCAGCATGTCCATGTATGTTGTAGTCAGTCGCCACCGCTTGCTCAGAGGTGACCTTTGCCCAACATACAAGGCCATGTCAGACCCAGATTTGATGAATATGCTTCACCTAAAAAATCTAGATCCATCAGAGCCACAAGGCCAGGAGACTTAAACCTCCACACGGCTATTAATAGGACATGCTGGAGGGATAGATTCATCAACCAAAGACTCCTATGCTGTGGAACAAAATCACGGTATATGTGAGGCAGAGCACCTCGATGGCCTTGTTCTAGAGAAATCTTGACCAATGGATGGGAGATCGCAGATATACCCCAGGGATTACCTCAGTGTCACTGCTCGACAGAGGCACAGCAAAATAATGGGTATGGTTCCCCATACTAAAGAGGTGGCGTAAGCCACAAAACTATGGGCTAGTCTTGTAAATGCCCTCGGGCAGATAGCCTAGTATGAACCTATGAACATGTGTGTACTGCTATAGTACTTCTGCCATATGTTGCATGTGTGTGTGTTGTGCGGGATGCACAGGTAATGGCCAGATACGTCTGCACAGGTGACACGTGTGACACATTCTGGGTGTTCATCCATACATACTGGATGTGTGCTGCCATCCAACACTGTGATGTGGACACAAATTACTCAGCCTGGATATACATATCTGAACAACACCACAAGCACAATACACTACCTTGCTATGTATGCATGTGATTACACAGTTATTCAGTAGTTATGACAGTGATGCTATCCATGCAGCCCACTGGGCCAGTGGAAGCCACAACACACACCGCCAGCACATTTGCATATGCTTACCACAGACATCCCACATACTGCATGTACTGTGCACACAGTTATCTAACCCAGAACAACTGCACACCACTTATTAATCCTGTCCAGTGGACTACAGATACAGGCATATTGTATAACAATAGTAGGAGGCTACTGCAGCACAGGGCAGATTCACATGACGGAAGGCATCTGTTGTCTGCAGTGTTAAGATGCTTCACATTCACCAAATGCACAGATATTGCCAACAATTTTGCAGACAGTTTAGGTGCAGGTACCTCCATTGTCCTACACACGTGTTATTACTTATCCCAGATGACTGTAACCTCCCTATCCTCTCACATGTCCAGGTGAGAGCCACCCTCATCATTGCAGAACACATATCATCACTGTTACGGAATGGTATCCCTGGATGTGTGCTACATTCACCCCTGGAGGACATAGCACCACATGACAGACTGATATTAATCCATGGCCATACTACAGGATATGTACCTGAACAGTGCCATACATACACAGTGGTCCCACACCAATGAGGAGGAACCTCTACTGACCCTGGGAACTACTGCATCATATGCACAACTGGCCTTGTGTTCTAAGCTATGGAAGTGTTAGTTATGGCCCACATGTACAACAATTTTACATATGTTTATATTTCATGACTATCTACACACAACCTATCTCATGGACATACCTATTGATAGTGAACTATGATACATTTGGAGGTGTCACAGTATACACAGGATTAACCTGCTACTTTGCATTACCTGTGTTTGTGGCAGCTTTTGGTGAGTCAGTCGTGCTGCTTGTATTTTGCTGCTGTTGCTGCTGCTGCTGCTGCTGTTTTGCTGCTTGCTGTCAGTATATATATTTTTTCTCTCTCTGTCTGTCTCTCTCTCTCTCTTTCTCATTCGGTTAGTGCAATGACTGTATTGCATGAGTGGAGTGTGGGTACTGAATACTTTTGTAGGTATCTGCATGGATCCATGTGATGGCCTCTGCACCAATTGTAAGGCAGCATTTGCTAATTGCAAGCAGCTGGGTGTACTAATTGCATGTCTCACTGTGATTTTAGGACACTGCTATAAAGGGTATGTGAGATAGGCGTTGCCCTTTCAGATTGTAGGGCGTGGACCATGCTGGTATGCTGTTGACAGTGTTCTGTGAGTGTGAAGGTTAGTACATCTCCCATGCTTCATGCTGTGTTGTAGATTCAGGTTGCTGCATTTATCTTGCCTGTTCCCTGTAGTGAGTGTGTATGCATACTGACACCTACAACTATATGTCATATGTATTGCTATATGCATATATATATATATATATATCTGTGTACATATACATACTTTCATATATGTACATTAGCTGACATTATTGGGTACAAGCTAACAATTAGCAGGGCTGTTTCCATTAACACTACTCTAGTATGGGAATCCAGTAATTGGGACTATAAAAGTCTGCCTGACATGCTTTGGGTAGTAGACATACTATATTGCCTTTATCTTCATTCCTACTATTACATGTTCCACTTATTTAGCACTATATTCCTGTATGAGAGTCATGGCTTAGTGGTAGGTCATACAGACTAGTGTTACAATGGTCTTGTGGTAGGGCCTACTAGTATGCTCATATTCTGCTTTTGGGTTGAGTATAGGGCCTATCAATCACAGTGCTAGAGGCACCTTTAAGCAGTTAAAGGGCTTAGTAGGTCTCACAGGAGCCAGGCTGTGTTGCAGATTCTGGTTGCTGCATATATCTTCACTGTTTCCTGTAGTGAGTGTGTATGGCTACTGAGACCTACGATTATATTTCATATGTATTAATATATATTTATATATATGTATGTGTTGATATACATACCTTCAAATATGTACATTACCTTACATTATTATGTACAAGCTAACAGGTAGCAGGGCTGTTTCTGCTCACACTGAACTAGTATGGGAATCCAGTAATTTGGCCATTAAAACTCTACCAAACATGCTTTGGATAGTACATCTCCTATATTGCCTTTATACTGATTCCTACTATTACATGTTATATTTATTTTAGCAGTGTGCTCTTCCAAAGCAGGCATGGCTTAGTGGTAGGTCAAACAGACTAATGTTACCTAGGTCCTGGTTTCAAGACTGACAGTGGGAATTTTTACTTTGCAAACTTTCAAACTGAGTACAGGACCTGTCAATCAAAGTGTTGAGGCCACCTGTAAGCAGTTAGAAGGGTAAGTAGGTCACACAGGGGTCAGGCTGTGTTGCAGATTCAGGTTGCAGCAATTATGTTAACTTTTTCCTGTAGTGAGTGTGTATGGCTACTGAGACCTACGATTATATTTCATATGTATTAATATATATTTATATATATGTATGTGTTGATATACATACCTTCACATATGTACATTACCTTACATTATTATGTACAAGCTAACAGGTAGCAGTGCTGTTTCTGCTCACACTGAACTAGTATGGGAATCCAGTAATTTGGCCATTAAAACTCTACCAAACATGCTTTGGATAGTACATCTCCTATATTGCCTTTATACTGATTCCTACTATTACATGTTATATTTATTTTAGCAGTGTGCTCTTCCAAAGCAGGCATGGCTTAGTGGTAGGTCAAACAGACTAATGTTACCTAGGTCCTGGTTTCAAGACTGACAGTGGGAATTTGTTACTTTGCAAACTTTCAAACTGAGTACAGGACCTGTCAATCAAAGTGTTGAGGCCACCTGTAAGCAGTTAGAAGGGTAAGTAGGTCACACAGGGGTCAGGCTGTGTTGCAGATTCAGGTTGCAGCAATTATGTTAACTTTTTCCTGTAGTGAGTGTGTATGGCTACTGAGACCTACGATTATATTTCATATGTATTAATATATATTTATATATATGTATGTGTAGATATACATACCTTCACATATGTACATTACCTTACATTATTATGTACAAGCTAACAGGTAGCAGTGCTGTTTCTGCTCACACTGAACTAGTATGGGAATCCAGTAATTTGGCCATTAAAACTCTACCAAACATGCTTTGGATAGTACATCTCCTATATTACCTTTATACTGATTCCTACTATTACATGTTATATTTATTTTAGCAGTGTGTTCTTGTAAAGCAGGCATGGCTTAGTGGTAGGTCATACGGACTAATGTTACCAAGGTCCTGGGTTCGAGACTGACAGTGGGAATTTATTTTTCTTAGCAAACTTTGGAACTGAGTACAGGACCTGTCAATCAAAGTGCCATAAAGGCACTTTTAAGCACTTTAAACCAGGTCTGCGCTCGTTTGAGCTCACGATAAAGCACTGGCGGTGAGCACCGCTAACACAAGCGCACACCCGCTATTTTATTTGAAAGAAAAGAAAAGGGGTGACAGGAAAGTGGTGAAAAGGGGTCACAAAGAGGGTAAGACAGTAGGGAAAGAAGCGTGGGATTTGCAGGAAGGGTGTAGGTAAGGCCCATAGATGCCCATGTCTTTTGCAGCAACAGCTGTATATTTCTATGTATTTTGGTGAGACATTTGAAACCTTCCACCTCTGAGAGAGGTGTCAGGACAACTTTAATATTTGTTGTACAGCCAATTGTAATTAACAGTTTATATGTCCAGCGGACATGTCTGACATGGACAGCTATGTATGGGGCGTAATTTTTTTGTGGGACAGAGTGCCCTTTTTTTTTTTTTTTTACAGGTGAGAGTGGTATGACAGGTGAAGGAAGTCGGTAAAGCTGGGGAGGTAGGTTGGGTAGGTTAACAGACAAGACAGACAAGACGATACAGGGACGGTGTATGACACACGGGGGTTACACAATTGACGGGACGGAGGTTGGGATATCTGAGATGCACGAGCCCACAGATGGCAACAGTGGAACTGATATCCCCACCCATAGGCAGTTGCCACTGTTCCTTCACAGCCCAGGACGGGCTGTGCTGGGGCTGTGAAGGGCAACGGCCGTTAGCTGTGCCACACGAGCCTCGAGCTGGCGAGGGGTCCAAGAACAGTGTCTTGGATCTCCCACGCACCACAGACCGGACACCGCGGAGGGTGAGTGGACGAACCCTCCGGCCACACTTGCAGAGGGGACGGGCCCCATCCCCTGCAGCGCTTCCACCCGAAGGTGGCACAGGGCCACCGGAGGGGGTCCGCCTGGGCACTAGTGCCAGGTGCAGTCACCAGCTGAGGTGGGAGAGGTGGGTCCGCTGGGACCTGCCTTCCCAAGCGTTCTAGGTTTGTGAGTAGTTATGTTAGTTTGGGTTAGTGGCATTTTATTCCATTCAGATTAGTTGTAACAGCATGCATTGGTATTCCCATCAAACAAACACCCAGATATGGACACCATTGAACAAGGGGCATATCAATATCACATGCATTATTTGAACAGCAAAACACAGTCAAACGACATGCAGGGTTGATTAATGGCAACAGGCCATCGTATTTGCAGGTATAAACAGGGCACATGCACGAACAGACATGCATATATGTTTGAACGGACAAATGTCCATGATTAATGAAATGTTCACATACCATTATTTAGTGGATGTTGTTATATGGAATTACAGGGTTGGGTGGGGATAGAAAGTGATGACACATTCATATGTTAAACATTAATTCACATTTATCATAGATACACAATTAAGTTGAGGCTGATGTTTCAAAATAATCTTTATTTGACTGTCATGCTACACCTGTTACACATACATCACTATCCTACTTATTTTGAATTTGATCAGATACATCATCCTGCTACACTTTGATGACAGGACAGGGGACAACTATGGCTGTTTAGTCTGTCAGATAATCATTCATTCTATCTGCAAATTGTTTACTGTTATCACCATATACAGATTTTGAGCTAGACATTCAGATTCAGACACACTGAAATCAGTTTGGGATGTTAATTTGTACTTCCCACATGCATTTAGTTCTGTGAAAACACACTGAGGCTTATATATTCAGGGGTTATTACTACTTTCTTTATTCATACATGAGCCTTTCTGTCACTCTCACACATTCTGCAACTTCACAGTTCAGGTTGGTACTTCTAGGCTTTGTTCACATATCAGACCTGTGGTGATTCAAACACTTTCCAACAGCCTCACTTCTGTCATGATTCAGCATTTCAACAGGGGATATATCTGACATGTGACTACCTCAGATTCTGAAGCTGTACTCTTGAGACTATACTGCAGGTTACAGTATATTTAATTAATGATGGGACATCTGTATTACAGCACTGTTTAATCCTATCAATTATATTTCCAGTTACACTTGCATACTGATGAACTTGTTGCAGCCATACCTGCAGACGCTCAATTCCTGATTGCACATTATATTACTTTTAATCAATACACTGCACTGTTCTGATACATGGTACATAATAATATTTATTTACAAGTACTGGGTGGGGTTACTAACCTGCATGGTGGCGCAGCCGCACCAGCCTTCTGGCGTGCATCTCGACATTCGCAGAGCGGACACCTGCAGCTGTAATACAAAGGGAATAATATTGGACTACACATCTCCATGGTATCAGCTGGTTGAAATCCTTACATACATGTGTAAAATGTGACTTACTCAGTCGTGGGGCGTTGGGCATTTGCCGGAACCTCCTGGATCCAACGGTTCAATTGGTCCTGCTTGCGTCTCTTCAGGTCCGCATGGTGGTGACGGACCTGCTCACCAGTGCGTGGAATGCCAGTAGCACTGGTCAGCTCACGAGCCAACTGGTCCCACGCCTCAGCCCTATATACTCCCCATGAGACCTGGCCCTGCATGAGTTGGGCCTCGTGATTATGGACAAGGAGCCAGACCATGTATCTGGACTCCTCAACGCCCAACGCTGTGCTCGAAAGCAACGTCCCTCACCTACTCCACTCATGCTGACTGCAAGTCTGTTCTACAATCAGTTATGCTGTGTATTCCCGCCTATGGGGCTTATATATGCCGCTTTTCCGCACATTTCTCTGATTGGCCGTTTTGGAATTGTATCTACTTCACTGAAAATGCTTTCTCATGCTCCATTCTGGGTTTTATCCCATATATATGCTATTTCTGCTTTTCTAGGTATTGCTGTCATGGCTTGGTGGTTTAGTTCCTTGACTCTAGTGCATGGTATCCTGTGTTCGAATCTGGCAACTGCTTTTGCTTTTCCTGACAGAAATGAGTTGAAGACCTGTCAATCAAACATGCCAAAAGCACTTTTAAGCACTTTAAACCTGTTCTGCGCTTATGCGGAGGTAACATGCGCACTGGCAGTTAGCTTGTGGGAGCGGCGCAAACGGTGTGCGCTGGGATAAATCTGAATTGGCTAGTGACACACATGTTCAGCTAATTGCACACAGTTTCAGCCTGTTTATCCGCTGCTTGGCAACGGGCACGCAGTTTGCAGCTTTTAAACACTACTCGGCTACGGGCACTCTGCCTCACGGCAGCTTAGCTATCAGTACATTTCTGACTATTTTTATTCTTATGTTACTTCAAAATATATGCTCTGTTTCATTCCATTTTACAAAAGGGAATACATTTACATTTGTACAATACTGTCTGGGGGCTTTTTAGTGCTTATTTACAAAAAAAAAAGGTTGTTGTAGGGGCTCGAACCCTGCTTGCCTACACATAGGGCGGGTACTCTACCACTAAGCTATTATTTCTTGGCTTACTTTGCATATTTAGTTCTTATATCCTTTTCCCCTGACTGCTAACTGTGATTGCGCTTAGTAGCACACCCGCACACAGTAGCAAACATTTACGGGGTTTAACAAAAAAAAAAAAGGTTTTCATTTACTTTTATGACATCTCTTCACTTTATACACTGATGGCCAGTCGGGGCATGTGTTGTATAGTGTGTTTATTCACATTTTGATGGCCTTTCTCGTGGCTGTTTACTTTCAGCCATTATAGTTTTCCGGGCGTGTCCACTTGCAGAGCTTAGCCTACAGACACGCTTCTACTCTCTTACACGGACCGTGTAAGAGTTACTGGTGTGATTCAGCATGCCTCATGCACCTCATGCATATGCATGACATGCTGACATCACACAGTTTAACTGCAGCCTCCGTGTAAGAGTTATAACTCTTACACGGAGGCTTCCTGAATCTGGCCCCCTGTTGATGAAAGACAGAAACACTTGCAAATATACACCACTAAGGGCTGTTTGGGAGAGAAAAGAAATATATAGTTTACGATAAGTGGTTACAAAATGAAAGAAGTCAAAGCAAAAAAACAGAAGACATTGACTACTTGGGATGGGTAGAATTCATTATTTAAAGGATTTAATTAAGGCTCAGAAAATTCTGATATTTTTTCATTTAACCAAAAGCAATGTCTTGACATTTTCAAAACTATGACTACACTTTCAGTGATACAAGAAAAAGATATATTAAAAACTGCAGAAACTGCATTGAAATCATAACGCAGAAACTGATTCAACAAGAAATATGGCTGAAGCAGTCACCTAAACCTCACATAAGGTTAGTGAAGAATCAAAGGTCAAAATAATTGATAATATTAAAACAAGTGAAAAAAAGAAGTTATGTACTTACCGTAACATTCCATGTGAGTTGTTCATCTCGCCTTCATTCTTTACTGATGGGTTTGGAGCTGATCCCTCGGCTCCAAGTCGGCACCTACTACAAAGAGGATTTCAAGTAGCTCGAAGCCAAGTCCCTATCCCATGATGCACCTTGAGTTACCTCAGATCTTGTTTGCTGCATATAATAATACCATATGTCATTCTATAACTCCATGAGAGGGAAAGTACAGAAGGGTTGAGTGACCAGGAAGGATGTAGCATCTCGGTCTTCTGAGAGCCCAGGAGCGGGTAGGAGGGAGGGACGTAGGAATGAAGGCGAGATGAACAACTCACATGGAATGTTACAGTAAGTACATAACTTTATGTGAAGTTGTTCTATCTCACCGTTCATTCTTTACTGACGGGATGCTACCCAGGGTAGCATCCCAAGTACCATCTACCTCGGGTGGCTCACAGGAGTATATTTCTCAGGATCATGGATCCAAAGGAGGCCCTGTCGACTTTGTAATGAGTGATAAAGGTATGAGATTTTGACCAAGCGGCTGCTGCGCAAATGTTATCAATAGGAAGTCTGGCAGAAAAGGCAGAGGATGTAGAAATTGCTCTAGTTGAGTGAGCTTTAGTTTTATGCTGTAAGGGTGAATAAGCAAAGGTGATACAAATCAGATAACCATTTAGACAGAGTTGTTTTAGCCACTGGCATACCTTTCCTGGAATCTGAAAATGAAACAAAAAGCTGGTCTGATTTCCTGAAATCTTTTGTTCTATCCAAATAAAATCTGAGCTGTCTATGAACATCAAGTTTGTGCAGCATGTACTCTAGATTGTTGGAGTGGCTGGGGAAGAAAACTGGCAAATCAATAATTTGGGTGAAATTAGTTTCAGTGCAAACTTTCGGTAAGTAAGAGGGGTTTGTTCGAAGTGAGACTCTGTCAGCATGGAAATCAAATAAGGAGGCTTGATGGACAAGGCTTAAAGCTCTGACACTCTGTGGGCAGAAGTAATAGCCACTAAAAAGATGGTTTTCCATGACAACAATTTGAGGACACATGAGAAAGCTGGTTCAAATGGAGGAAGAATTATGCAGGAAAACATAACATTTAGATTCCATGGAGAATAGGGAGACTTCACAGGTGGTCTAATATGAAAGGTCCCTTTGAGAAAAGCATTGGATAATTTGTGTGACAGAATATTCAATCCTTCAAATCCCAGATGAAAGTTAGAAATGGCAGCAAGTTGAACATGGACTGTTGCTTCTGCAGCTCCTTTATTGAATATCATGGTTAAAAATTCTAGAATAGAGGCCATAGGGGTTTGGTAAGGATCAATATTGTTTTTATGGGCCCATATAGATTTTTTTTTCCATTTGCTGAGGTACAGCTTCCTCGTAGAGTATTTATGAGAGGATAGGAAAGTTTGCTTTATGTCATTGGAAAGATTATGGAACCTGGCTATGATGGGAATTGGAGCAGCCAAGCTGTCATCTTCTGGGACTGCAGGGAGGGATGAAGTTCTCCCGATGAGTGCGTCAGAAGTTCCAGAACTGGGTGCAGAATCCAGGGGTCCTCCAAAAGATGAAGTCGAAGGAAGGGGACCCAAATCTGACGAGGCCAATGAGGAGCTATTAGAATAATGGTCCTTCCCAGGGCTTTTGCTTTCTGTAATACCTTGAGTATCAACGGGATTGGTGGGAATGCAATATGGAGACCCAGGGGCCAATCATGAACGAGTGCATCCCTTGGGGCTTCTCCCGGAGAAGGAATCAGGGCAAAGTAGCTTCTGCATTTTGTTTTCATGTGACTGGCAAAAAGGTTGCAACAAGGCTGGCCCCACCTGCGGAATATCCTGTCTGCAATTTCCATCTTGAGGGACCACTTGTGGGGCAACAAAATTGCTCTGCTCAGCTTGTCTGCTATCATGTTGAATTTCCCCGGGATGTGCATTGCTAACTTGAAAGTGCTGGGTGGAAATAGCCCACTGCCATACTCTTAGGTCCTCGCAACAAAGGGGGTATGACCTGGTTCCTCCTTGTTTGTTCAAGTACTAGACCACTGACATGTTGTCCGTCTGAATCGCAATCGTACCCAGAGGAAGAGAGTCCTGGAAGTACTGCAACACTAAAGGTACTACTCTCATCTCTAGGACATTGATATACAGATGTGACTCTTGATCGGTCCATGTGCCTTGGGCTGTCCTTCCCTGAAAATGCACCCCCCATCCTATCAGGGAAGCGTCTGTGGTCACTGTGGCTGCTGGTGAGGGTAACACAAATGGACGTCCTATCATAATATGAAGTGAGGTCAACAACCACTGAAGATCCTTTTTGCAGGAATTTGTGATCATTATCATATGAGACATGGGGAGCTCTTGGTAAGACCACTGAGTGAAAACAGCCATTGCAGTATCCGCATATGCATACGACCCAGTGGTATGGCCAGAACTGCTGCTGCCATTACTCCTAACAATTTCAGAATTTCTGATGCTGGTGCCTTGCTTTTGGATATTAGAATGCAGACATGCTGACGGAGAAGTAAGACTCTTTCTACTGGAAGCCTTAGTGTGGTGGTGGTGTCCAGCTCTGCTCCAATAAAGACGATGTGCTGCCATGGTGACAAGGCAGATTTGTCTGAGTTTATTGTAATGCCCAGCTGACTGCAGAGACAGAGTGGATTCCCCTGGCCTGAATAAGTTGATGCTTGGTGGCAGCAGTGAGGAGCCAATTGTCTAGGTATGGAAATACCTGGAATCTTAAACATCTCAGGTGAGCCGTGACCACTGACATGCATTTGGTGAACACTCTGGGGGCTGTAGTGAGACCAAAGGGCAGGGCTCGAAACTGGTAATGATTGGCTCCCAGCCGGAAGTGCAAATGATCCCTGGATGGCCTGGCCATTTTTATGTGGTAGTGTGCATCCTGGAGATATATTGAGCACATCCAATTATTTTTCCCTAAGAAGGGAACTGAAGCATGACCATCCGAAACTTCTCTTTTTTTTTTACAGATTTGTTTAGTCTGCTGAGGTCCAATATAGGTCTACAGTCCCCTGTCTTTTTTGGAACTAAAAAGAATCCTGAGTAAGTTCCAGATCCTGTCTGGACTGCTGGGACTGGTTGGATGACTCTTTCTTAGCAACGCCTGGACCTCTACTGTTGCTTGTTCCCTGTAAATGGGTGGAATGTCCGTGATTTTTCTTGTCGGCGGAGAGGGTGTGGCAAATGGAATAAAGTATCCTCTGGAAATGATACTTTTTACCCAGTTGTGATTTATTTTGAGCCAGGTGTCTGGGTATAAAGATAAGCGACCCCCGACTGCCTCCAGAGCAGGACAGTTGGGCCTCCTATCAGGAGCGCTAGCAGGGCTTTTCAAAGAAGTGATCTCTGTCGCCCTGGTTTTGCAAATCCCCTCTGTCGCGATGTCAGCGTCTTCCATTATTGCCCCTTCCTCTGCCCCTGGAGGGGGGTTCACCACGTGTGTCCTGAAAGGCTCCTTGGGCTTTTCGGAACCAGATTTTTCCTCCCTTTTGACCCTTGGGGTAAGGTCTGGTAGGGGTGGAGAAACGGACTAAGACGTCAGACAGAGTATTTCCCTCCTGCTCACACCTGGTTAAAGTTCCCTTAACTTTGGGCCCGAAAAGGGACGAGCCATCAAAGGGGGTATTCACAAAGGAAGACTTGAAGGGCTCCGTGAAGGAACGCAAGCGCATCCAGGAGTGTCTACTAAGAGCAACTCCTGTACCCGCTGCCCTACTTGTTCCATCAGCTGCATATGAAATGAGGCACATGGATGAGTTCACTATGGAGTTTAGGGTAGCAAGCTGGGAGGCAACTTTGTCTGTAGCTCCTGCAGCTACTGTACCCTGAAGAGCATCTCCCAGCTCTTTAAGAAGATCTCTTTGTAGTCTCGTAAAGTGGGTTAAATAGTTAAGCGAATGGAGTGCAAAAGTCGCTCAACTAAACATGCACTTCCCATATCTACCCATGATCCTGGAGTCTCTGTTAGGAGGATGGATAGACGAGGAAGTTTCAGACATTTCCTTTTTGCACCATGGCATCAACTTGCACACCTTTGGTCAAGAAGGATTTATCTTGGGGGGCAGATATGAACTTATTAGGCCTCCTAGGGACATCTTCCGTGGTGTCCGAAGCCTCCCATGCCCTTCGTGAGACCAGCTGCATAAGCTCATCGAAGGGCAGAGATGCCCAAGAGATGGAGGGCCGAGACCCAAAAACCTTCAGGAGAACCGACTCGTCCGCAGTAGGGTTGGTGGACTGCCAGTCACCACTCTGCCTAAGGATTTCAAGTATCTCTGCAAATGAGATATCCTCAGAGGGGGACCATGGGGACCTTTCTAATTCATCCAAGTCAGTATCAGATGTAAGAGACTCCTGAGGGGAGTCTAAATGTTTCCTCTTACACAAACTCTTCCTGGGAACCTCATCAGTGAGAGCTTCTGGTGAGTTCTCGGAAGAGCATGGGCCACCCAAAGGGACTTCCTGAGGCTCTAGGTCCTTGCGCTTAGCTAGGATCTGTGAAGCAGAAGCAGACAGAGGTGCTTTAGGGGATGAAAAAGCCAGACCTGAAGTTGAGGATGTCTTTGGAGACATAACTCTCCTCACCCCTGCTCCGATGCAAAGGGACCGATGGATCCAAGGAAACCGTCGATACTCCCAGCACCAACAGTGAGCTCCGAGCCCAAGGTAGGAGCCAAGCTCATCCCATATGAAGCCCAGAGAGGCAAAGTCGGAACCGACAAGTCAGTTAGACTATCCTCTCCAGACCTGACCAGACAGTGTCGGCTCCTAGGGTCCTCGATCGGTGCCGAGGACATCAGAGTGAATGGAGCCGAAGACACTGGAGCAGGCGTCAGCTCCAAAGGCTCCACAATCAGCAAGCCCGACTCCTTTGGCTCCGAAAGACTGGTATGGCTCGGAGGAGGAAGAGATATAGCTGGCATACGGTCTTCGGCTCCAAAGCCGCCTGGGTCGGAGCCAATAATTTTGCAAAGGCCGGTGCCTGTAGAAGCTTCTGCACCACCCGATCCAATTCAGAGAGGCTACCAGAAGACTGAGATGATCGGACCGATTTAGGAATTTTGGATACCGGTTCCAGAACCGGGGACCGGCTCCGAAAAGAAAAGACAGATGGCTCTGAGACCTGTGGAGCCGATGTCAAAGACTCTTTTGACTTTTTAGATTTTTTTGAATCCACCAAAGTCTTGGAGGACTTTGAGGACTTACTAGATCCATCCTGGTCACTCAAAGCCTCCTGGAAAGAATGTTTCAACAAACCCCAAACCCCTGTTAATGAGCTTCCTCTTTCTCTCTTGGAGGACCTGAGAGGAAAAGAAATGGCATATGGAACATGTTTCTTGTAAGTGCAAGGCACCTAAGCAGTAGACACAATTAAGATGGCAGTCAGTGACAGACATCTTCTGCCCACATTTAGGGCATTTTTTAAACCCTGACTTAGGGTGTTTATCCTTGTCATCAGCCATAACAGAAATGGACACACCCAAGAACAGCAAATATAAATTAGCCTTCTAATGAAAAACAGGCTAACTATACGCACACACACACACACAAGCCTTTTAACAAAGGCTATCTACAACTATTATTTATTTATATATTATTTATTTGACATTTGTTGACCGGGTTGGTCCATCTGGGATGAGACCCTTTTTCAGTGGAAACCTGGGGAGAAAAACTCCATAGTTACAAAACATATATAAGCTCCAAAAAAAACATATGCAAGTACACAAAAAATACATAATGTAAAGCGAGTATACAATAATAAAACTGATTATAGATTATATACAATGTTGGCTAGCTATGTATACTGAGGTGGGTAGACCAGGAAAAATACTATTAACAGTAAAGAGAAAGCAAGTTAGTAAGGAATTAAGTTAATAAGCCTTCTAATAAAAAAACAGGCTAAATATATGCATACAAGCCCTCAAATTACGGCTAACAAGCACACACACAAATTAACTAGGCAGATAATAAGTAAGTTATCTTTAAGAAATATAAAGTACTAAGAACGAATGTGACAAAAGGTCACTGAGTAAACAATTTCTAGTCACTAAGAAATCACACAATACTATACTAAGAAAACAATTGTGGCAAAAGGCCACTGGATAAACAATTTGTAATCAGAAAAATTTAAAAGGGCCTATGAAGAAAACAAGGCCAAATATAAGGCTATGAAAAAGCACACAAGGGAATGGAATACTATTGATAAAGCTTTAAGAGCTTATCTAACCTAAATATCTAACTATTCTAACAATAAATTTCCAGTAAGTTTTAGAAATATAAACGTATTAAAGCTTTTACTGGCCCGAGCTAGCAAGAACCTGCGATCAGTTGCAGCAGCAAACTAGATCTGAGGTAACTCAAGGTGCATCATGGGATAGGGACTTGGCCTCGAGCTACTTGAAATCCTCGAGCTTTGTAGTAGGTGCCGACTCTCAGCCGAGGGATCTGCTCCAAACTCATCAGTAAAGAATGAACGGCGAGATAGAACAACTTCACACTGACAGTTGCAAATGATAGCTGTATAAATTCAAATGACAGATGTATAAATTAAGTGGGAAGAAAACTGGAAATGATTAACAAGATTTGTCTATCTCCAAAATGGAAGCCATTTAGGTAAAAAATTACAGTTCTACATATCCTATCCAAATGACAAAAGTTTCAGTTTTCATAAATTTGACAAAATGAAGTTAGAGAGAATACTAAACTCAACTTTTTATATGGGGGTTGGAGAGGCCTCCCACACCCTACACTGAAGGGGCCTTTAACTCTTGCACAACTTTAGTATAATCATTGTTGCAGTTGCTATATCCTAGGAGAAAGGGGAGTTTTTCCCTACAACAATCTTATTCGAAAACAACATTAATTTGCAGTCACCAGAGTTCACAGTCACGTGGTGGTGGTGCTGCGTTAGTGTTGTAGCCTCACAGTAAGACGCTGTCTGGTTCAACTCTCAGCTAGAGTGTCTTCTGCGTGGAGACATACGTGAATGGGCGTTCCTTCGCTGAAGGTTGTGCGTCAGGGCTGGCAACTCGGTACGTAAAAATCAACTGCCAATCATTAGCAGACCGGAGTTCCGCTGTGGTGACCCGTAACAGGGAAAAGCCGAAAGACACAACAAGAGTTCACAGTCACCTCATACTACCAAAACTAACTACCAAATCTTTCATGCCACAAGAAAATAGTGCCATCTGGGTCAAAATTGGCAACCACATGAAAGGTATGCCCTTCTTCTGTACCAATACATGACAAAAAGTCATACAGATACTATTCATGAAACTCTTAGTGCTAGAAAGAAACCCAGGCTGTGACTCGCAGATAAAGGTAAGGCAGCTCTACACCTGTTGCTCCCACCAAGCTGCGCTGCACTTCTTTGCTATTTAATGATTCATAGTCCTGCACATTAAATTAAGCACCAGTAGCAAAGAAAGGGAGGGGCGAAGGGGCAGCTGCCCAAATTAGGAAGTGCACTTCATTACTACTTAGTGCCAGTGCTTTTTTTTTTTTGCTATTCACTTTAAAGCTGGGGAGGAATGGATTTGCTTAGGAAGGAGGAAGCTGAGTAGTACTGTGCAACCCAAAGTGGTAGCTGAAGGGCTGGGGTGGAGAAGGAAGTGGATTTACTGGAAGAAACTAAGCACTAAATGAGCCAGCTACGGCTCCAACGAGCATGATAGTTGGCTAAGTAGGAATGTGCAGGACTATGAACTGCTTAAATCAGCAACCTATACACACACACACACACACACACACACACACACACACACACACACACACACACACAAGAACATTCATACAGGCAGCTGGAGCAGACACACACACAACATTCACACTGTCATACCGCTCGACTCTCCAGATTTTAACGTCTTATTTTTGGTTTGTCCCTCATAAAATTTGTGGTTTTCTGGCAAATCACTGACTATTGCTGTCATTAAATAATAACAACAAGCATTTGAATTTCAGACTTCTCATCCTTCAAAACATGCATGCTAATGCAAATTCTTTTAATATATCAACTTTATAAGGTTATAAGAGTAATGTTTAAAACTTGCCCTCTATATAGGCCTTTGTGCTCCCATTATTTTTGGTTTTGTCCAGATTCCTTGCACTTACAGGTTGACAGATATGCACATTATGCCCATCTCATGCTATCAGAAAGAGGGAAGCCTAAGTACAGCACAGACACTCTGATAAAAGCACGGACACGCACACACATACTATGCATCTATAAGCTACACTTTCTCATTATCCAGAGGTTATGACAACCAGACGTCCCCCACGAGCCCCACCATACAGTGAAACAGCATATAAACACTCTCAATATGAACCTAAGCATTCATGAAGAGACACTCAAAGACCCACTCACACATACTCTCTTTATATACTTATGTATATATATATATATATATATATATATATATATATATATATATATATATATATATACACACATACACACACACACACACACACACACGTCGACTATGTAATCTCAAACTACTGAAATCCCGAATATCAGTATTTCGAAATCACATAGCCGAAAACCCAACTACAACACACATTTCCGAAACCGCATAACAACGAAATTCAAAATCCCGAATCTACACTACACACACAGCACACACACAAACATACACACAACTCCCCCCACAAACAAATAAACAATATTAAACTACAGATAAGCAAGGGGGCAAGCCCCCCTGCACCCCCCCATGTGGGGGGCTGTGTCCTCCATATCACCCCTACTTATATATTCTAACGCCGAGATCGCACAGACACACAAAGGAAACTCACACCCACACATTTTACAGTTCCACACACACACACACACACACACACACACACACACATCACAGTCACAACACACACTTACACACACTAAAGACCCTAACCAACACACTAACACATACATACTTACCTAAAATTCCACCCATCCATCCACACACCACACCAGCGGAAGCGGAAATTCAACATCTCCATGCTTCAGGATTTTGAATTTCTCGCTTCTGCCGGTTTCTGAACTTTGAGTTTTCAGCTATGTGATTTCGAAATACTGAAATTCGGGATTTCAGTATTTTGAGATTACATCGTGGACCCACATACATATATATACACACACACACACACACACACACACACACACACACACACACACACACAGCCATGTGCTGCTCGCACATGGACAAACAGTAAACACACGCACACTCCACACATAAATAATCTACTACTAAACTGATCAGCAGCCTGTGCAGGGTGAAGCTGTACTACGTTCCCTGCGCAGACACCTTCCTACTGAAATATATACACACCACTAACCACAGGTGTACATTTACATTAGTTCTGCTCTTGAGGGAGTTTAAATACTATGGAATCTACGACTTCTGTTCAATGCAAGTTTACTAAATGATCAGTACAATGGGCTGTTTACACACCCCACACCCTGACTACCACATTTATGTGTTATGTCACACTTCTCCCTGCACAGTAGTACTGATCTGAACTAAAAGGCAGCAAGCTCTCCATCAGTTGGCTTGGCTTTCTAAAGAAAGTTCAACAGTCTTATGATTGCCTTACAAAGGAGTAATCACAAAACCTCAGAAAAAAAATTGAAAAGCAAAGCATGTTCAAAAGAGAGAAAATACTATACCTCAGCTATTTTTTTGCAGGTGTCAAGCTCCCCTCTATTTCCCATGGAGGGATTCCCACCACACACGCCATGTTACTTCATCTGTGACACTGCCCCATTCTCAGGATAAAGGAACTCTCCAAGAAAGGGCATAATCGCATTCTTCAGTGCAGCATCGCCAGAACAGAACACTAGACAACTGATTATTAGTGTAGCGATGTTACATCTGGCACCCCTATGAACTGGGACAAGCTTGCCTACTATGCAAGGCATCACAGGCTTTGCATACTATAGGCAAACTGTATATGAATGTCACCAGCAATTAAATAATAAACACTGACTACTTAACATAATAAATATTTAGGAAGAATGGATACAAGCCAAAGTGGGTGCAAAGCCACCATCCAGTAAAGAAATAATATATTTTTTAAAAGAAAACACTATTAGTTGGTGTAGTTAGTTAACCTGTCAGTCAGTTATGTGTTTGCTTAATTATTTAAATAACTAAACTAAAACTAACAATGAGCCACATACATACCTCTTAACCTGGAAACATCAAAAATCTGGACAAAGGCCCATGAAAAATACGTATAAATCTAAATGCTGATTAACATACAATTTGCATACATAATGCTGTAACCCCACCCACTCCAATGGAATTGTGGAATACCAACTTTCAAACAAACTGAAAAACAGACAACCAAAATATGGCCCCAGAGTCCCCCTGCAGCCATTCCACTGCTTAATTACTTGGCTATTTACCATAAACACTAATGTGCATACTGCTTTCCTTCTACAATGATTATTTGGATTTTATTTTACATTTTATAGCACAATGCACAAAAACTAATAGACATCTGCTAAACAAAGCAATACTGTCTCGCAATGAAAACACTTAGCATTAAAACTTCTCTGCCCTTGAAACTCACATTCGTTGAAACATCATTGAAACCCACACCACATCCAAAGAAAATGCATCTGGCCAGTGGGCTGTTTCCAAATCATAGGCCCCTTACACACGAAACAAGAAACACACATGTGTTCTTTGATCCACCTTCCTGCCTTTATTAAATTATATTCCTTGTATAATACAGCACACTTGTTAGACTTAGAGCACATTTTAAATTTATTGTTTGAACACTTTTCCAGTAAGCAATGAAACAAAATGCACGAACCAATAATGACAAAACTGTCCAATTCAGAACATTTCCATCATAAAAGTCTACTTACACACACACACACACACACACACACACACACACACACACATATATAAAACTTCATGTAAATAGAATGACAGTAGTGTAAGCCATGGGCATCATGCAGAGCTTCTTGAACTTATTTCAATTTAATTTTTTTGCGTGACTTACTCTGATTTGTGTTATCAGACCAACTCAATAGCTGTAAATGCACAGCAAAATAAACCAGGCAAACTGCATGATTTAAGAATTCCACTTTTTATTCCAAGTACTGACAAACCATCTCATACATTCATCCTGAAGCATCAAAACTATCATTGTAATCCAGGTGTTATTAACTGGCCACTCTTGCTTCTTCACTGCAGTGGAAAAATATGTTTTTTATCTTGAAAGCTGGAAAATGTACTGTACTTGTTTAAAAATATTTTCTTATAATGCAGCACAGAACATAATAATTCTGATTTTCTGTTCCTGAATTTGGGTTAATGATATTTTCTGCTCTTTCCACTGAGGCACAAATGCCCTTGTGCATGACATTTTCTCACTTCTGTTGTATCTGTAGCTACACCCTTGACTTGTTACACCCACCCCCTTTAAAAGTACAACAGTACAGTATCAGCAATACATCTACATATTGTGGGAGTAGAAACCGGAGCCTTCTGCATCAAAAGCAAGCATTTAACCTGTTATGCGATTAACAATGCAAACAGACTCAGCATAAGCAGCATTAAACTTTTCTTCTCCTGAAGCTCTCAGCTCCGTGTAAAATCCACTTGATGCTCAACTGTATCTCTCAACTACGCAGCACAAGAACTCTGGAAAAAGCCAAAATTTATTGGTTGGGGAGGGGGCAAAAACCAGGGACACATTTTAAACATAGCTTGTATAGTTTTGGAAAGTTGCTACAATAAAATGTTGTGTTATCACCATGCATTTCACTGCCAAGTCTTGAACCCAGGACCCTGTGCACAACAGTCAGAGCAACATACCACTATGCCAAATCAGCAGTTTCCTGAAAGATAGGAAGACTGAAACTTAAATGGCTATCATTTAGTGAATTCAGTTCTCACTTCTCACCATAACTCTCAACCTCTTAGCACAAAACACCTGGACAAAGCCAATAATGGGGGAATATAGCTCCCAGACATTCAGTGAATTCAGTTCTCACCATAGCTCTCAACCTCTTAGCACAAAAACCTGGACAAAGCCAATAATGGGGGAATACTGCCCCCAAAATAGGGAAAAATTTCAAATACTGATCTTATAAACTTAGAAAATTGCTAGAATAAAAGGTTTTGTGTCACCATGTATTTTCTGAAGAATATGAAGTCTGAAATTCAAATGCTTGTCATTATTTAGTGAATTCAATCCTTCACTCATTTGCCACAAAAATCCGGAAACCACAGATTTTATGAGGAACAGAAGAAAAATATGAGGCAAAAATCTGGAAAGTTTTCACAAGTGGTGGTGGGTAGGGAATTTAGGCTCTTGTTACCTGTACCCAAGGGTTTGAGCCCGAGTACCTCTAGCCTCCTGGTATATTTAATTGGTCATTTTACATACACATACATACACACACACACACACACACACACACACACAATAATACAATAACTCAGCAGTGGCAGTATTAATAACTCCACAGTCCTGCTTGCACCTTCCTTTCCAAGTTCTGTTTCTGGAAGTAAGTTCAACCACCATTAACAGCTACTTTCAACCACCATTCATAAATTGCAGCTACATTCAACTGCCTCGCGGCTTCCGGAAATGCACACACGTTATGTTGTTGAGCCCTTGAGCTCAATTCAGACAGGCTGGCAGGCCGTTTCACGGAGCTGACGTCATCACGTAAGTGATGATGTCAGCTCAAAAAAGCTGTTATCGCGCACGTGATGATGTTCGCTCCAAAAAGTGGGGGAAAATTTTTTTTAAAAAGACAGGAAATTCAGGGGTGCCACTCAGGAATCGTGGCACCCCATTATTTGGACCTCAAAACTGGTAAAAAAAACAAGTAATTTGGTATGGTTGGAAGGTACGGCCACATATTGCAAATGGCCTAAAACCTGCAATGTCGCTTCACTGAGAATCATCTGCTCTGAAAATCATAAATACAACTTCTGAATCCATGAAAAGAAAGTGGTAGCTAAATTTTAAATGACATGTTTAATATCTACGTATGTCTTGCTGTATTTCATCTCTAAATGTGGTAGAGTCAGGATAAATTTTCTAAAAAAAATTCAGTTATGATTTTTAAATACCTTCCTTAACAATTTCACAACTGATACCATCCTGTACTGTTTTCTTCATGAAGCCTACATTACAGCAGTGACAGGCATTTCCACATGAAAAATACGTACTCTGGATTCATCATCATCATCATCACCCCCCTTTTTCTTATTTTCTATATGGGGTCAGGGTGTTGTGTTAACTGTCACCATCTCTCTTGATTCAATGTTACACTCCTGCCTGACTGTCACAGATCTTCTCTCATACAATCCATCCATCTCTTTGCTAGACACCCTTGTTTCCACACTTATCTTCTTCCAGTCTGTCCCAAATCTTATTCATCAGATTGTCTTCTGCACATGCCCAAACCATTGTAATTTGTTATTTTTGATCTTTTTTTGCAACTGGAGCTCCTTTGGCTTCTACTCTTATGTTCTCAATTTCTTCATCTGTCCCACAGTGTGCATCCTACCACCCATCTCAGGCACTTCATTTCCATCACATCTAGCTTTCTCATCTGCTCTGCCTTTATTGCTCAGGTTTCTGTACCATACAACAGTACTGGTAACACCACTGTTTTGTGCACCTTACTTTTCAGTTTCTTTGTCATTCTTCTGTGAAACCACTACACCTGGCACTGTATGCCAGTTGGCTTCAGCCCTTCTGATTCCAGCTTTGACCTCTTCATTCAGACTTCCCTTCTCCTCAAAAACCTCTCCCAGATACTTGAAGCCATTAAACTGTTCCACTATCTTCCCGTCTATCTCAATTCTCAACTTCTTCTTATTTCCCCAATTTGCTGGCCATTACCACTGTCTTATTTGTACTTAGTTTCATCACATGTGCCTTTTATTTTGAATTCCTTTCCCCCATCCCTTTGCTGAAGTTCTTGCTCAGAATATCCATGTAATGCCACATCGTCTGCATACAGCAGCTTTGCTGATCTATACCCTCTGACCTGTTTGCTAATGTAGTCCATCACCAGTATGAACATCAAGGGGCTCATAGCTGAACCCGGATGTATGCCCACTCCCACTGGGAACCCCTCTGTGACACAGAACACTGTTCGTACTGCAGTTACTGGGTCCTTATACATAGCCTGCACTAATTCTACCAATGTTACAGGGACTCTGAACCACCACAGTACTGCTGAAATCAGCTTTCTTGGGATCTTGTCACACGCATTCTCCAAGTCTAGGAATGCCCAGCTGGAGTCCCTCCTCATCTCAACTATCTGTCTCACTGCAAACATCGGGTCAGTTGTACTGCATCCTAATCTGAATCTTAACTGCTCATCTCCCTTCTTACTTTCTACTACACTGCGTATCCGTTTATCAATCACCCTCTCCAGAACTTTCATGCACTGTGACAGGTGTTTAATACCTTTGTACTGCCTACAGTTGTGGATGTCCCCTTTGTTCTTGTACACTGGCAGAAGTATGCTTATTTTCCAGTCAACTGGGATACTCCTTTCTAGGCACATTGCTATGAGTACATTCAACAGACATTTCTCCCTTCTCTCACCCAGCATCTTTATCATATCTGCTGTGACCTCATATGGGTCTGCTGGTTTCCCTGACTTCATTCTCCTTAGGTCTATTCTTACTTCTTCTGGACTGGGCTCCTCCTCTTTTCTCATCGCAGGCTGTGTCTGGGGTAGTACACCTTCTGAGGGGTTTTCTTCATTTAGAAGCTGCTGAAACTATTCCTTCCATTTGCTTTTGATGTCCTGTGGACTGGTTCATAGGTGTGTACTAGGCTAATGGCCCTGGACCCTTAACAAGCCTACCCCATAGAATTACCCTGGCATCATGCCACCCGACCTTAATTCCCAGTGCCTCTGGCGAGTAAAGCCACTGGAGTGATCCCTGGGGTGAATTTTCTATTTCCTATCCATTCATAAAGATTCCTCTTGACGAGGGCCAATGAGGTGCTCTGTTTGACATGTATGGGAAGTCTATTCCATAGCATGGCCAGTCTCTGGGTTATGAACCTGTCCCTCCAGCTTGTTTTGTTGACCGTGGTAATGAGGATGAGGTCTCTGAAGCGTGTGGTGCGGAGGGATTGGGATTTCTTTAGATGTAGCATTTCTAACAGAGCTGGGTCAGACATGGCTTTGTAAGTCAAGCAGAGATCGCCTCTAAGTAGGCGATATGAGACAGAGAATAGTTGGAGTTTTTTGAGTCTGTCCATATAGTGTCCACATAGGACAAATGTTTAAGGCATAGGATCCTCTTTGTGAGGTACTTTTCTGGCCTCTCCAGTTGTTGCAGGTGTCTAGTGAGGTACATGTCAAATGGGACATTGTACTCGATGATTGGCCTAATGAGGGAAGAGTAGAGGGAGACAATGACTTCTTTCTTCCTGGATGCAAAACTCTTAGTAATGACATGTACCACACAGAAAGACTTTCTGACCACAGTGGCAATGTAGAGGTCAAAAGAGAGGTTGCTGTCAATCTGTGTTCCCAGTTCTCTTATAACATCTTCTACGTTCAGTGAACTACCATCAATGTGGTAATTCATGGGAACTGGGTTTTTCCCAAAGGGGATGACAACATTTTGTGGCATTGAGCTTAAGGCCATTGTTCTGACTCCAGTCGCTGGTCTCAGTGAGGCCTTTCTATAGGATGTCAACATCACTTGGGGAGTTAATAATAGCTCCCAACTTGCAAACATCTGCAAACTTTGCCAGCCAGAGTCCCTTTGTGTTGGCCTGGACTTGTGAAAAGTAGATACCAAACAGGAGAAGACCCAGGACCGATTCCTGTGGGACTCCACTCGTGACTGGTCAGCAGTGTGACTTGGAGTCAGCTACTTTCACACTGTTTGTTCTGTGAGCCAGTTTGCAACCCACCTAGGGTTGCTGCCTAGCTTAGTGAGTTTTTCTATGATTTCTGAGTGGGGAATGGTATCAAAGGCCTTGGCCAGATCAAGGTAGGCAGTATGAACCACCTTGCTTTCATCTACAGCTCTGGTGACTGACTCAAAGAAGTCGACCAAGTTGAGCAGGCATGATCTACTCTTCACAAAACCAAACTGTATGGGATCCAGAGTTTGGGGATTCCCTATATC
The DNA here is from genome assembly GCF_019279795.1 of Protopterus annectens. Lineage (NCBI taxonomy): Eukaryota > Metazoa > Chordata > Ceratodontiformes > Protopteridae > Protopterus > Protopterus annectens. The sequence continues at coordinate 133,307,282 of NC_056748.1, read as the reverse complement.
TTTGTTTATTAGGTCCATGATAATGCATTCCATACCTTTGCATATCAGACTTGTCAGGCTAATGGGGTCACAGTTCCCAGGGTCTGCAGTCGCTCCTCCTTTGTGGAGAGGGATGACTGTAGCAGTGCACTATTCGGTAGGGACAAAGCCTGAGGTGAGGCTGTGATTGAACAGGTCACACAGGTGAGGTGCCAGTTCACTCTGTAGTTCATTTAGAACACAACCAGTGATATTGTCAGGTCCCACAGAAGCTGTATTCTTGGCCTTGGACAGTGCTGTTTTAACCTGTGCAGCAGTAATACTAGGTGCCTGGCAATCTACTGGTATTGTGATTGGTCCTTGGGGGAGTAAAGTTGGCACTGAATCTGTTGGGAAGTATACTGGCAATTATCTGTTGGCTCGGTATAGGAGGTACCATTGTGCAGTAGCTCAGAGCAAATCTGGGTATTGCTGTGGAGATTCTTTACATAACTACAGAAGGCCTTGTGGTTGTCTTTACTATCTGCTGCAATTTTGTTTTCATAGCTAGCTTTAGAGGATGTGATGAGGGATCTCAACTTTTTGTTGAGGCTGATAAGGGGGTTTTTCCAGTCTTGGGACTTCACCTTATTCTGCATCAGTTTCCTCCTTCTGTTGTAGAGTTTGTTTATGACAGGGGACTACCAGATTGGCTTCCTTTTTGGAGGAGAGCATCTTGGTTCTATTGGGTATGGCGAGATCCATGCATTTGTGTACATGTTTGTACAGTGCATTGGTGTATGATCCGTCAGTCATGCAACTATTCTCCATTTGCATGGGTGCTGTGAAGTTAGCCACCTCTGTTTTTAGGAGCCCAAAGTTAGCTTTGGAGAAGTTTTTCATGGTTGTTACCTTTGCGGGGGGGTGGGAGGGATGTGGATTTCCAAGGTGATTAGTTTGTGGTCGGATCTAATCAGGGAGGAGTTGACTATCAGTGTAAAGCAACAGTCACCCATGTTAGTAATGACCAGGTCAAGGATGCTGCTACCTCTAGTCAGGGTAAGAACGAGCTGGTCCAGGACACTGGAATTAATGAATTCCAGGAAACATTGGGCAAGTGTATTGGTACATGAGTAGTTTTCCCAGTTAATGAAGGGGTAGTTGAAGTCGCCCAGTATGAGAGTGTTAAGTTGGACCCTAATATACTCCAGGGTGCTTAGGGACGTGGAGTGTGAGTCTTGGGACATGGTTGCGGACCTATAACAGGCTGTGACCTGAATCGCTGTCTTACCAATGTTAGATGCACCAGAAGCAGCTATGATGCGTTATGTTGGGTTACCAGTCTAGAGGTGTGCGCATCCTTTATGAATATGGAAACACCACCGCCTTTGGAGCTTTGGCCCAAGTTCTGGGGCCAAAAGGTGTGGAATGAGTTATAGCCTGGTAGTGCAGGGGTGCTTTCTGCTGCCTTGAACCAAGTCGCTGTTACAGCACAAATGTCTATGTTCTCCATTTTAAGGAGTGTTTCGAGCGAGTGCATTTTGAGATTTAGATTTCTAGTGTTGAGCAGCATGACCCTCAGACTGCATTTGTTTGCAGCTGTTATGGTGGTAATTTGGTCTTTGGAAAACCACCTAAAAAAGGCACTATAGGGGTTCAACTCCACCTATTTCCTCTTATTCTTGAGCCCTGAGTAATTACTTGAAATGTTATGCTTTCTCTCCAGTCAACTTCCAGGTCTTTAGCCTGGTCTCTGTTGACCTTAGAGCCTTTTCTAACCACTGCTTCCAGCTTAGTGTGGCTAACAGTGATTTATGCTGTGACTTTGCAATCATGGATTTTACCCCAGTGCTCTTTCCTTACTAGCAGGAATTCTACGCAAGTTGCATGTTGGCCACTCCCATCAGAGTACTTACTTTGCATTACTCTCCATAATTAGGAGTTATTATAAAACACACATACACACATACACATACACACACAAACACACGCACACACGCACGTATTCTATTTTAATATACCTATTCCCCACGTCCATATTACACAGCATCTAAAAGTGAAGGTAAGGAAGTACCTCCATTAAGACTCCACAGACGTGGATTGACTTATTTAATTGACAAAAAAAGTCTGCAATGAGATCGTAATCAAATCTGGTTCGAAATGGACAAGCCATAAGTAACGGACTGTGACTTAAACACTCCCTGTTTGTTAAGCCTTTTTAATAAACTCTGTTTAGCACTATTCGTCCCATACAAGCCAAACATGATGCTGTGAGTTTAAAGTTAATCTTGTTATAGAATGAGTTGTGGACAACATTACATACTGATGCTGATTTCCGACCCAACAATTTAACCCAGCACTATAGAATATTTCTGGGCTGGATGCTCCTTAGCCCCCTGGATATCTGGATACTGCTGCACGTATTGCCAAAGACTGCATATACTTTTCCCTGAAGGCCTGAACACAACATGGGAAGTTGACTAGATGCACGTTTAGTTCTTTTCTGATCATCCATGTTTTAAGGAGGAGCATAATATTGGAAAAAAATCGGCCATGTTAGGCTAACAATGTCCATCTCTCGTCCTGTAGCATTTACGCAATTAGACCCACAAGGACAGAATGTCTCGCTGTTCAGTTATTCCATTTACAATTAATTAGTTTCTATGAGTATCAGGCAATTATTACCCAACCACTGTGGACTGCAGCAAATCCAAGTTAAGAGAATGACTAAAAAGGGGACTATAAGGTCAATCCATTGGCTATGCAACCAATAAAAACAAGAGGAGAAGAAAAAAATGGGAAAGGTGGAGTCATCTTGTTTACACTAGATGTAACATTGTAAGTTATAATTACTTTACCATACTCAAAATTTAACAGAAGAATTCATGACTGTATTACACTGTGGTAAAACTTTGACTTCACTAGAAAGAGAAGAGAACAGAATTCATTCAATACAGAAAGCTAGTGTCCCCTGCCATGTCCACCTTCCAAGATACAAGAAACACTGGAATGCTGAGTAAACTAACAATGATATTTATACTTTGAAAAACAATATTACATAAAATGAAGTTGGGCTACCATCACTATGAAAAACGTTACTGCAAATATGACTAAATTATAACTTTCATGAGCTTAGACAATGAGTACTAGGAAAATGGAAACATAGTGGGGGAGGAAAGGTCACTTACAAAATGAAAAACAAACCAAAAAGGACTACCACCATTAAGAATGTGTCATGTACGTCTTCCAAACTCTAGTCTTAACTATTTGCAAACAATTATGCATCCTGAATACTAACCAAACTATCTTGCCTTGCTTCCACAGTAGATCACAAAATTCCTTCCCACTCTTTCTAAAGAATAATTTAATCCAGTGATTCCTGTCTTCACTCCTGTGGTTGTAGCTGCCACCAGAGAACACTCCTCTTTTGGTCCAGTGGGATCAGATGACACTGTACATTTACAAGACATAATATTTAAATGTGATCAACTTCCAGGAAATTCATAAATAAGCAGGTTTCTATTATTCTCCTATACATTAATGCCACGAAGTAGGGCATATGTTTTGGAGTCCCTTACAAGTTTAACAAAGCCAAAAGTCCATCATTTCTAGGTTTTCCTGTTCTGTTGTATTTCACAAATGTGACTAATGCTTTGTAATCCCACATGTATTCATCAATTTCCAAGTTGCTGGTTTTCTTTCTGATGATCTCTATCTCCCAACTCCAGTCTGGTTCATTTCCAATGTACTCCTGGTGCTTCTAGTCAACTCCTGTGCTTTTTTCTGTCTTTGAAGCACTTTTCATTGGAACATTAGAGAAGGTTTCACTGGCATAGTCTCTCTATGAGCTTTAGTATCAGAAGAATAAGCAGCCGAATCTCCTTCTGTTTCATTGCTTACTTTTTTGTTGGACAAACTTTTGTATTTTCTTCTTAGCATGTTCTGCATCAAAAAATGACTTTCATCTTCCAGGAACAAAAAATATTCTGAAGATAGCCGGGATACAGCAGCTTGACTCTCACACCTGCTTCTTGACATTCCCTAAACATTGGAATAAATGTACTCCACTTCTGCCTGGTGTACACTGAGTAATCATTTTCCACAAACACTTTACTGTTGCCAACTTTTAGTACTTTTGTCCTTCTGCCACAGTTTTGTCAGAATCAACTCACTCTGCTGGTAGGATTGCATCTTTTCTATTAGAAGTCCTTACTGTTTTCTCATGGCCAGGTTTGGAGCATACGCATAATTTGCCCTTTCAATTAACAACTCCTGCTGTGGAATACCAGTAGAGTTGCTTAGGTGTGCTTTCATAAAATTAATACATTCTGTTCCAATTTCTCTGGTATAGCAGAAATTACAGCTTTTCCCTATGTGCTCTGTCCTCTAATTTTACAATTTTTCGAAATATCTCTTCTTGAGTAGTCTCAAACTCAGCAAGCCTTTTCTTCATTTCAACCTGGGATTTTTGTAGTTTTATGAACTCATCTGAATATTTGTTTAAAGCTGTTTACATTTTCAGACCTTTTGTTACTTTAGTTGATATACTCCTTCAGTGTTTCATTTATTTTAATCGGCTCTAAGAACATTTGCTTTTTTTTTCCAATCTAGATTAAAGGAAGTCAAATCTGCACCAAAGCTGGACCTTGAACTGCTTTTTACTGAACAGCTGCAGGATTCTTCCCAGCCAGGATTTTCTCCTCTCCTTTTGTGGTTGATTTTCTTTCAAGTTCTCTAAATTTCTTCTTTGCTGGCATCCAGGCAGTGCACTTACTAGCCAATAACTGAAATTCATCCAAAAGACAAATTCACTTGCTCTCTTTTCTGAGTTTCTGTTTTCACACTAGCAGAAATGAAATTAAGCTGTTACTCAGTGTGTAGCCATCTTGGAAGTCCCTACAAATTTGAAAACTTACTGAAAACTGATTTGATTTAATAAAATGCAAAGACACTCAAAAATGTTCTATCTCTTGTGTTCTACTCTCTCTCACGAGTCAACCTTAGACCTTCCATTTAATTAAATTGGCAGTCTTGAGGATAGACTACAGTAATTGGTATTTCTGTGAAGAAGCAAGTGCTATTTGTCTGGTCAATGACATTCATTTTAGAAGGATGAATCACAGTTAACTTTGTTAGCATGCTGCCACCAGGATGACATTTGGCATTTTGCTTCAAAACTTTAGCAAATGCTTCAAAATCAGATGAGCTGGAAAAAAATGCATGGAAAAGGCTTTGATGCCAAATGACAGAAAAGGCATTCATTGCCCAAGCTTGAATGTGGTAAAGCATGTAGCAAAACATAAGGATTTATACAGAAACAAATAATTTCTCTCTAGTTTCTACTCAAAGAAGATTGAAATTAGAGTGTTTCCTGATTAGAATACTGAACGATTTGGAAAGACAAAGTAAGTATTCTTCACTGTGAATTATATAAAGCCAGTAAAATACATTTAACAATACCAACTAAGATGTAATTAATAAGGGTACTGCTAAACCGCACATCTCCAGTGTGTATACCTCTCAACTGTACAGATTTTCGCAGAAAGTCCAGATTTTTGCTTAATATTTTTGGTCTGCTTAACATAAAATTCTGGTTTTCTGTCAAATTAGCGGCAAACCATTAATGATTGAAGTTAGAAAATAATGACAGACATTTGAGTTTCAGACTTCATATCCTTCAGAAAATTCATGCTAATGCAAAACCTGTTATTCTATAAACTTTGAGTTTGTAAGAGCAATATTTAAAATTGTCACTATTTTTGGGCCTTTTACAACTTTTACTTAAGGTTTTGTCCAGATTTCTTGCTCCAAGAGGTTGAGAGGTATGCTGGATTCAGGGAGTTTGGCTGCCTGTGATGTTAAAGACAGACTGGCTGGTAAAGATTGGCAGTTGGAACCCACATTCAGTGAACTGTACTCTAAATAATGCAGGCATGCTGCGGCTGTGAATGAACATTACAAAAATAGAAAATGTGATACTCTAATAGCTGGAGAACACACAGCTCTCCAGCACACATAAGACACTTTGTGCTATAGCAAAGTTGCACAAAAGGGGAAGGTTTTTCTGGATAAAAGATGTGTGAAAGAGGGATAATGTGCAGTGGAAGGTTTCATGTGCATAACTCCACCTTCAAATGTCACTTACGTAAACATGTCTTCCACCTTGTGACATACATGACACCAACACATCTCCAATATATACAAGAGGAATCTGAGTTGCCCAGTGGTCAGCATATCAAAGTCCCTATTTTTTTATATGTTCAGCAATAGCTAAAGGACACATGTAACAGCTGGATTATGACTTGTTGACAGTGAATGGCTTCTTTTCTTCACTGACCTGGCTATCAATGACTTCACACTGGCCAAACACCTTGAATCTAACTAATTAAGGTCAATGTAATACACTAACACCAATATAACTGGGATAAAGAAACAGGGGAGTACTTATATAAACTGAAAGAGCTCAAACACTGATAGAAGAGGAAAAACAGATAATAATGGTAGATTTGTAGTTATAAGGGGTTACTGGTTGGGGGAGGATTACATTGGCATTTATTTACATTCTACCTTAAACTGCTTAAGAAAATTCTGGAAGAAATAATCAGCTTTCGGAAGGGAATATTACTTATAGGTGGGGAATAGAATTCAATTTGCAATATTGAGGAAGTATCTGGGGGACGTAGAAGGGAAAATATAACAAAAGAAGGTAGTTTTTGAAGAAATTTATGAAAATATTTGGTATGGAAGACGTGAATTTGGTAGTAAGAGTTTGGAGAGAATTTGCATATTATTCCAGAAGGTACAAACACTAGGCCAGGCTACACAGAAATTATATTTCACAGAAATGTGCATTTAATTGAAAGTTTTGATACACATCCAATAACTATTTCAGATCATGTGCCAATAACAACTAAAATAAAAATACGTGGTAATGAAATAAAAATGAGTCCCTGGCACTTCCTCACCTATCTGTTAAAAAGGGAAGAATTAAAGGGATAGGTAGTAGTGGAAATTATTTGAGAGTTATTAGAGAAGATAAACATTTCTTCTGAAAATATAGCTAGGAGGTGAGATAAAATTAAAGTGGAGTTTAAAAATAGGGTGGAAATAAAGAGATATGGTTAAGAAGTTAACAAGAATTATTTAGAGGGACTAACAAAGATTAAAGAATTGCAGAACAGGGGAAATCTCAGAGAACAAGAGAAGGTGCAATTGAAGAAGAGTGTTAAAGAGAAACTAAGGGCTACCTAGATAATATGCATGACTTTAGAAGGATTGCTGTTTTCTGATAACTTTAGAGCCTAAAAATGTTTAGTACAACTACTCAGGCAACAGAAAGTAGAAAGGGTTATTGCCAAGCTTTGTGAGCCTATAACAAGGAAAATAACCAGAGATCCTGTAGCGGTATTAGAAATATTTTGGAAATTTTATGAAAATCTATATAAACCAGAGAGATGTGGAAATCGAGAGAAAGTAGAAATCGAAATATTTATGGAAGCATTAAATATGACAAGGTTAGAGAGGCAGATGACACCCAATTGCTAGTTAGGATAGCAGAAGATAAAATAAAAATGGTGATGCATAACCAATCTACAGGAAAGTCACCAGGAAAGGATGGTAATCGTTTGGAAGTTTGGAAGCTATGAGGGAAGAAAGTGATAAAGATCTAGAAGATTTTGTTTAACAGCACTTTAAAAGGAGAAGCACCAACATCCTGGAAGAAAGCGGTGGTGGCTGTAATACCTGAAGATGGTGAAGACTCATCAGATTCAGCTTCAAAAAGGCCCATTTCAATTCCAAACCATGATTATAACATTTTTATGTCTATATGGCTAAAATAATGGCAAAGCTGATGTCAAAACTTATTGATATGGATCAATATGACTTTGGGGAGGAGAGACAAACATTTGACAACATTAATAGAACAATGATGAACCAGAGGGAAGCAGAACACAGGAAAATACCACTGCTGTTGGTGGATCTTGTTGAAGAGAAAGCATCTGACAGAGTAAGCTGGGACTTTATAAGAAGGGCAATGGAAGCATTTGCATTCCCTGATAAAATTATAAGGTTAATCAGGAGGATAAAAGAGGGATCAGAGATAAAAATTAAAGTGTGTGTGTGTGTGTGTGGGGGGGGGCTTTCTGATAAGTTCCGTTTCAGCAGAGGAACCAGGCAGGGGTGCCCCATTTCCCCTTTATCTGCACTGCATTTAGAACCACTGGCAAAGAAATTCAAGGATATAATATTGGTATGGTAGTCAAGAACAGTTGGCTTTATTTGCAGATGATATTATTCTACAACTGATAAAACCAGAAAAGGACATTTCAGTGTTGTGGAACATTCTGAGATAGTTTTGAGTCTTTTCTGGATATAAAATTAATGAAGATAAAACACAGATAATAGCTGTAAACTCTGTACCAACACAAACTGGTTTAGCAATCCCCATACTTATGGGGACATGATAAAATGAAATACTTGGGAGTTATGGCTTCTATGGATATGTGAGAAGAGATTAAACAAAAGATAATACAGAAACTGAGAAATTGGAAGCTCTGTTTTATGGATATAAATACCAAAATACAACCAGTGAAACTGCTTTAGTCCCTTTAGTTTTATACACAGATCAGGCATATTTTTATCAACCAGAGGAGAAGTTGTGGATAGCAATTAACAAATAGTTGAAGGATTTTATCTAGGAGGGGAAGAAGGCAAGAGTCAAGTGAAATAAGCTGATGATTCCAATAGGACAAGGTGGTTTGGAATTACCTGATCTGAAGGGATATTTCAGAGCTACACAGCCAAGTCTCTGATCCATAGCACAAGCAGAAAGGTATAATTTAAAGTGGAAATAGATGATGACAAAACAGTGGAGGTAGCTCAAGAAACAAGGATAGACTGTGATTTTGGATGTTGACACTTAAGGAAAATAACAATAACCATACAGAATATTATATTCATAAAGCAGCAAAAAGTATTCTAAGAACTAAACCAACACAGGAATAGAGAAAGGAGATTATGTTGATAGGGATGACTGCAATTAGCAGTAAAGAGGATAGGCAAGAGGGGGCTGGAATTTACTGGAGAAAACTGGCAAAGGAACCAAGGTATTGGGAACAAAGCATTACACAGGTAAAGTAATATAATGGGAAGAGACCAAGAATTAATTTGGACTGCAGGCTATTAATTGCCTTCCCTATAAAGGACTGATATCAGAGAATAGGAAAGGAGAAAGAAATAGGGGGGATCCTAACTGAAAGCCCACACTGGTACAGTTTTTTAGTAGAATCTAGAACAGAAGCTGCTGTTAAAAATGGGATAAATAGTGGGGCATATAAAATATTGCATGATAACTACAGGAATCAATCAGAAGAGGTTAAAAGGATTGGGAAGAGAAATTGAATAAGCAATTCACAAGAAACAATGGGTGATACATGTATGGCTCACAAATATGAAACAAAGTTTAGAAGTTTTACGATCTGTGCTTGGAAGCGTTTGCATAGGTATTTTCATACTCCAAGCAGACTTCAAAGATTTTTTTTCTCATGTAAATTGCAAAATTTGGAGGTGTGATGGAGAAAAAAGAAGTAATTGTCAACATATTTTCTGGGAGTCTAATAAGCTGGTAGACTTTAAAAAATTCCTGCAGATTATTCTAACAGAAATACTAGGCTAACAAACTGGTGTAAATAAAGAAATGATTTTTTTAAATTATGACACAGAATTGGAATTGCCTAGACAAAGTAAGTCCTTGCTGAGTTTAATTCTGGTGTTTGCCAAAAAAGCAATTACCAGAAAATGGAAATCAATGTCTAAACCAACTGTATTAGAAGGAGTGAATATAGTAACACAGATAAACAACTGGAAGTGGGATCTTTAGAAAAGCATATGAGCAAATTACATACAGAAAATGGGGATTGTTGGAATAATACATGCAGAATAATCTTTTGGAAGATGAATGAGGTTTAAGGAAAGGCAGGAACTGAATGAGCTTTGTAATGTTTTACTGACAATTACTAGACATATTAAAAGCGATGTATATTGTTTGTAAAAACAAGTCGATATGGTTTGTTTTCATTTATATGAATGTATGACTGACTATGTCACAATTTAATTTAATAAAGCTGTTTCTTGTTTAAAAAAAAGGTAGTAGGTTAACATGACTAGGCAAACCACTGGGAACTCTGTTAGGAAGATAAATAACTGAATCCAGTCTTTAAATATTAATATGACTAAGCAAACCACTGAGAATTCTGTAGAAGCCAATCTTTAACGTAAGCAGGACCGGAAGTTTATTAGGATTTTGTAACTTAAAAAGCTGTTCCACTTTCCGGGTATTCTCATCCACAATTACCTCAAATGGGTCATGGCCATTACTAGTTTACAGTCTGTCACAAGATTCATTACTGGCTCCTACTACTACTTGTGAAGCTGAAATGAAAAGAATCATGCATCTCTGAACCCTGTTGTGGTATCAAATCTCAACAGAAGTGTTTCAGTCTGAAAGGTACCATCTTTACTATATTAAACTCAGCCAGTGTGAGTGAGGACTTACTTTGCTAGTTCCTTATAATGAACTCTTCATTAGCAGCACAGTTAAAGCCAATAACGCACTGTCCTTTCTCTGTAGGCTCCTCTGTGGAGATGTATGTCAAAGCCAGTAAGGTTCTGCACTTTCTCTGTAAGCTCTTCTGTGGAGATCTATGTTTAGCCTTTCTTGTCATGAAAGATCAAGCCCTATTTGATACCTTATCCGTTCACAGAACTAATGGTACATTACATACTCTGTTATAGGGACAAAACCGTCATCAGCACATAAATAAGACTTGTTGGCGTGATAGATTGATAATTCCAACGGATCCCTCACTTCCGGAACAAACTTCCACTACATGTTATGCAGGGCATCACCCTTGCCATCTTCAAGGTAAACCTAGACATTTGGATAGGCAGCCTCAAATTCTCTCCTGGTCTATCTTATCTTGCCCTCCTTGAGGCTACAGAGAAATTACAACTAGGGTTTTTCGCTAGGCTTGAAATGCTCTGCAGACTGACTGTCTAGTACTTAATATGAATCTAACTAATCCTTCCATTCTACACATCCCAGTGAGAAACAGTTCTGGAGTAAAACTTATCCTGCTAGGCCAAAACATACCAACTAAATCTCTCACTTCACATTAACCACTCCAGATCTGAATGTTTCAGGAGAATACGGTTCAAATGACCCACTCCTGTTCAAATTTGTGATTGTGATGCATGCTACTGACTGTGTACCATATCTAAAAGTACTTCTACAAATATCAGCATGCAAAAATCGTGAACCTTCTAGATTTTGTGGTGAATACCACTAGCTTCTTTAATGAATCCCTAAAACAGTCTGACAACCTTATTTTACATGCTGCTGAATGCTGATGCACCTTAGTAGATAAAAGACAGTCTCTAATAATGAACTCTGAACATATACTCACCCGATTTATGGCCTGTCTATAAATTGCATCAGTGCTGCACTGTTCTTCCGAAAGCCCCATCCATCTACAGTTATGGAAGTAATAAAGATGATAGCCAAACATGAAAAAAAAAAACTGGAAGTATTTAGAAATGGAGGGGTAGCTCACATTCTTCATGGTCTACCCTTCTCTTCCACTGTCTTACGACCTTCTGAGAAGAGGTTTCAATGTTTTTGTCTAATGCAGCATTAAAGTTTTAACATAATCAGGGAACACCTGGGTTTTCAGCAACGTATACTTTCGTACAGCACTATCAAAAGCAGCAGTCCTGAAATAAACAATAATAATACAGCCATGTGTTATAATATGTATACCAACAATATCAGCTGCTTTTAACAGTTTAGAAATCTACAAAGTCTTGAAATAAGTCTTCCGTCTTTTCAAAATTTTACCTGGATACTCCTCCCTCTGGGACTGGTGTGTTTCATTTCCCAAACCCTTCCATACACTTGTCAAGGGTATCAGAACTTGTCAGACATTTGGGATGAATGGCTAGGCTTAAAAAGGCCCTTGTTAGCCTAGTAAACACCTATGAACCTATGGTAGTTAATAGTCCTAAAGCCTACAGCAAATGAGTTAAAGATCCTGGGCTCATTATTTGGTACAGGGCTAAAATCTGCAGTATTTTAAGACAACTTTGCAGCATCTAGGTTAATAACAGCAATGAAAGCCACACTGTTTTTGTACAGAAATTCAAAGTGCTCTTGAACCCCATAAAATCTGCTCTTGTTCATAGCCAATGGCTGGGAGTCAAGCTCCTTCGGTCCTCAAAGGAAAGAATTGCAGGACTTGCAATGATTTTAGCATATTAATCTCTGACATGTCATTTCTTACAAGTGGCTAGATCATGTGTACCTAGTACTGCTAATAACCCCATGAAGAGGTGCATCAATCTTAAGTAAGGTGTTAAATCCAATGTTGGGAATTTTTTCTGATCGAACTATTTCAGCAGTTGAAATGGAGGTAAATATAATTCTAGAAGCATGAGCATTCTTTTTTTTTCAAGAGTACTTTCAATAGCAGATCTTTTCTGTTCGTCAAAAGGCCCATTAATTCTGTCAGATCAGAAGCTGAGTATGCTTAGACTAGATGAGAGCTCTACAGCTCACGCGTTACTGCCTGGGAATCCCTACTAGCTCGCCATGCCTTGGCGAGAGTCAGGTGATAGGGAGCAGGCCAACTTGCTTGTTGTGGAAAAAGGCCTACCTTCACCCTTTGAGAACAATGTCCCACTAGCAGCTTCTCTGATCCTACAAACATTGCCTCCTGAGGAGAAGCACACTTACGCACACTAATTTCCCTTGACTGCATACTTCAAATTCACTAATGGCAGTGGATCGACCACCTCAGAACTCCACTAGGTGAATACACATTTCTTCCATTGTGTGTCAGCAATGTGAACAGAAATGGCCGTCTCCTTAACCCCAGAATGAACAAGCCAGCAGCAGATGTTCTCTCCCATCCCTCCTGACAAGTTCCTAGAGGCACCCAAGCCACTAAATGAACTCAGATCACCTGCAGTGAAGTCAAGGCTTTCTCTCGCTATGCCACAGTGCTGGCTTGATGAGCATTCAGGTTTTGAGAAATCGGTGGCGAAGTGCACATATTGGATTATATCAGCAACAAGAAAGAATGGAATTTTTCCAGACTGCAGAAATGAATCCCTTAAACATGCATCTTTTTATTACTAAACTGTAATTGTGTTGTACTTCTAATTGTGTCAACCAATGAACAGGATGTTAAGATGAGACAAGTAACGGTGAGATTCAGTAAAGGTACCTGGAGAAACTTCACACAGAGGAAAAACACATTTCAAGGTAACAGAAACAAGCAAACATATCTGCAGTTGTGAGGTTTGGCATATGTTACAAAAATATATGAAGTTTTCCATAATTCCAGTAGGGAGCTATACTGAGAAAGTGGGTGATACAAGATTTGCTAAGCTGTACTGTTTTAACCACTTTCAAAACTTTTTGGTCCCATTAAAGAAAATTGTCTGAAATTTTTTTTTTTTTTTATTTAGCTTACATTTGTTAATTGTGTAAGTGAAATGGTTAACCAACTCTTGGCAGTCAAGGTTTGAGCAAAAACTCACTAAGTAATGCAAATATGTATTACTACAAACCACTGATAGAGGGAGGAGGACACAAGCAGTACAGTATGCAGCATACATAAACACTTCAGAATACAAAGGAAAATGATAAAATGCAAAGCAGAACATGAAACAAAAAGTATACTGATTACGATTAAATCTAATCTACAGTACTAGACCAGAAAAAGCACATTTTAATTAAACTCAGTCTACTAATTATAACAATATTACTGGGTACCAAACACAGCTAGGGTTGCTATTTGTGATACGGATGTCAATAAACTCACCTTAAGAGCACAGCTAAAGAGGTGAATCTTGACATCCATGTTGCGAGCACATAAAAAGCAAGGTTATGATCCGAGAGACTCGATCAAAAATTTTGGCAATGTATGGAACTTAACCTGTTTCCATGCACTACAAAACTTGGAAGGAAAAAAGTATTTTGCACCTTTCAAAGCTATAACACACATGGGCAGCGATCAACACAGATGAGTGCAAGAAGCAAACTGTTAAAACATTTAATTTGGACTTTAAAAAAAAAGTTTGGTTGATGTGTTTAACATCTTCCCCCACTATTCTATGGAATCCATTGGTCGCTGTTAATGCTCTAGCACTAGATTACATTTCAACAGTGATAAGGGGTGCTTAACAAAGGCTTAAGCATCTTTTTGACATCAGAAAGGTACTTAACAAGCCTGCTTTTTCCCTGATTTTGGAGCATAATCATGGAGCCCTATGCAATACATTTATATTATGTACAGAAATCAAAAAATATCAAAAGGCTTTTGATTTCACGCAGTATCAATAGACAGTAGCTGTTTGTTGTACTGGTTATTGAAAGAGAGACTATTACCAATAATCATACAAACAGTTGCATTTGTAGACATTACTTAGGTGGAGTTTAATTTTTTTTCCCTAAAGAATTAAATATGGGTTAATCATAATACTTATTTTTCCTCCCCCCTGCTTCTTGCCGTCTGTACTGCAGTTTGGGTTTAATTCTGATCTTCTCAACTGCTGAAGGGAAGTAATAAAAAATTCTAAATGGTCTCATTATACCATCATCCCCATGATGGATAAAGTAATCCAGGACAGGGAGTGAGAGTCCATCCTTTTGTGTCTGACAGGGCAGGATTCTAAGGACCTACAAAAATGAATAGCTTAATTTCCAATGGCACCAAGAATCTCCTTAAAAGCAGGGAGTTTGAAGTTTTCAGTATTTTTCATGTTAGTGAAGTTATGTATGAGGTACTGTTTCTAAATCTGGAAAAAAGCATATAATCACTAAAGGCGTCACCTAACAGCCCAGCAGAAGAAAGGTTAGATGGTAGTTAAACTCAGTTCATCACAACCTTCCATTGGGATCCTGTAGTTTCAAATGCAGTTGACAGAAAATGGGTTACTCTGAAAACAGGTCCTGTCATGTTGCAGTTTTGTAACTTGGGCCCCGCTATTCATAAACATTACATCTTTCTACACACAAAACAATTTACATAAAAAGATGTGTACACATGAAATCACACACTATTCATAAACCAAGATGCGGTGTGCAGTAGTGCACATATGCAAGTCTATGAATCACACACCATGCAGTCTTTGTCCCTCCCATACCACCTTACTTATGTGTGCTAACCGTAACCCCCCCACCCCCAACCCTACACATTACATTACTAAAAACCACACAGAATATAGACAACACAAAACATGCACAACTCTGAATCTATCCCCTTACCTAACCCTTACTCTAATCCGAACTCACAAACACTTGCACATACACAATGACTGCAATAACACAGTCTTCAACATCTTCACAGCCTCCACTTTTTCATTCAGAGATTAATTTTCCTGCACACTCCTGCTTATCTATACTATATAAAACTAAATTCATCCCTATGTGATTCACTCAAATAAGTATTCATTTGTGCATTCTCTTTTTACACCCACAAAAACATTTCTACCAAATGTGATTCCACCTTTTGAATTACAAACCTGCATGAAAAAAATTATACATATCTATACATCTACATATGTATACGCATGTGTATATATGGATCTAGGACTGTTGAACGAAAGCTCAACAGTCCGAATCCAACATCACCGAACACACTTTAACAAAAGCACTTTTACCGAAAAAGCACTTTTGTTAAAGTGCGTCAAAAAAAAGAAGAAAAAACACGAAAAAAGTGTTTCTGCAGGGGGATTCCCCCCCCCCCCTGCACCCCCCCCCCTACTTTAATATTCTCACTCAGAGATCGCACTACAGTGGGGAAAAGGAAAAAATTCCCTTACCCGCACCATGGTATGATCTTTAAAAAATTCCCTTACCCGCACCATGGTATGATCTCCACAACAGTCATTCCCCCACGACTCCCTCTGGCTGCAGGCATACATACGTGAAAGTGCTTTTTCGGTTAAAAGCACTTTCACGTAAGTATGCCCGGCCATTAAGCCTTCGTTAAAAACTACCATTGAGCATCAGTCCTAGACCCATATATATATATATATATATATATATATATATATATATATATATACACACACACACACACACACACACACACTACACTCACACACACACACTGTGTTGACATGTAAGGCTCTACTTACACTCCTGGTAGACAACTATATTCGCACAACAGTCTATTTCAGCTGTAGAACACAGGGCATGCAATATGTATTAACAGCCTGGATATGCAATACACCAAACTAGTGCTGTTGTGGGATGCTATGCTCATGCTCCATGAGTGTCCTCACTCTCTCAGGCTCCCTCCTCTATATGATGCTACATTTGAGGTAACAAGACCATCACAACATGGGACTCTTGTGAGAACTAAGTGCACTCGATCAGCACCCATCTCTGCCCTTGAGTATCTTTCTGGAAAGGGGTATAACAGGAACAGGTCTGCATGTTGCAATCCCTGTGTGTGTCCCCTACTACAGTACAGAGCATGCGCTTTTCATTTGTACGCCTGTAGAGAGTCATACCTTTGGAGGGGGATGTCACACTGCATATGCATGCACATTAAACTGTATTTAAATTACACCTGTATGTTTTTACACATCCATGCTGGATCATATGCAGGTTATTAGAGTGTACCATCATACCAGAACTTGAACCCAGCTTGGAAGGTTATCAAACAGGTATTATCTGAATGACAAGGATGTACAGTCCTGTCAGGTCATACAAGTCGATGCATTTGCATGTTTTCTTGTTATGCTTTTACTGGCTCCTAAGATCAGTAGGTTAAATTTCAGCAGACAGATACACATGCCCTGCTGGTTTGCCCTCAAGGGGATGGTCCATTTCTCAGGAGTCATGGTGGAAACCATGAACACAGGCACAGGTGTTGGGCAGAGGTAAAAGCAGATGTGGACATAAAGCTTACTGCAGGTGATGACCATGGCAGGATCAAGCAATCAAGGAATCAAACACCTATGGCTTCAGGCCAATAACAAGGTATTATTGCTACAAGCCACACTGGACTCTGGATGTAATGCCACCACAGCTGCTGACAGAGGATAACAAGCAACTGCTGCTGTCTGTCTCAGAGGTGTCCATCACTGCTACCCAAGGTGAACTTTGGACTGGAACCACTTGTGGAGCGGTGAACCACACAACTGTGCCACATTGTACATCTATATCGCCATATTCCAGCATACGGTATGTCCCAGACAATAATAACAAGCCATTATCACTCTACTGGCAATGCTGGCAACAAAATATCACAGTACACTTTACCATCATGTACCTGTAGTGGGCAGATAGTCCTTCAGATTAAGTATGTAAGTGTCTGTTAACACACTATACCTACAGGTTTGGGGTGAGGCTGAACTGACAGTAATATATATCATTCAAGGAAAAACAAACCTGCCTGGTGGACAACTGCCATTAATAAGTTAGACAACAGGAGAAAGAAATTGCTGTTTAACAGCGGGAAGGAATGGTCTTCAAAACTGGAAACACTCCCTCCTCAACTTAAACAAGCAAATAAGACTCCTAGTGAAGTCCTATAAAGCTAACTACAAATCCAAATTAGCTTCCCTAACTGGGGATAACCACAAGGCGTTCTTTAGTTACATCCATAACCTCAAAGGTAGGGTCCAGATTTGTACAGAACCTGTGGATTGAGCAAACCTCCTGGCTGACAGGTTCAGTGAAAACTTCACTCCCCTGATCCTACCACATATACCCCAAAGCATCCCAAACACCTGTCCACCGCCTAGTATCTCTGAGGAACAGGTCTTAAATGCCCTCCCCAAGGTCAAAAACAGCCTCTATGGGACCAGACAACATCCCGGGCTGTGTTCTACATGGGTTAAAACAGGAATTAGCATCACCATTGAGCAAGCTTTTCAGTTACAGCCTAAGCACTGGCTTTGTCCAAGTGGAATGGAAAACAGCTACCATCATCCCTTTGCACAAAGGAGGGGAAGCATCCATGGACCCTGGGAAAGTACAGTTTTGTACCTACCATAAATGTAGATGTTCGAGTGTATACACTGCTGCAGTCATTACACTGGGGTTATCCTGCCGTCAGGCGGTTTCCCCAGTTGGCCTGAGTTCCAAAGTCTTGGTCCGGCGTCGGTTGCTGTTGCTTCCTCCCTGATGTCAGCACGACAGGGGTATATAAGATGCAGCCGAAGCCATTTTCTTTAGTTTTTCTTGCCCCAGATGTCAGGTGCCTCTAAATAGGTAGGCAATTCCAATTGCTAATAAAACATACATATGAAAAGCAAAAAACAACTTACAGCTACCAGCAAATACTCCCCATAGGTAGTAAGGGTAGAAGACAGGTAAGTACCAGCCAGTAAGAGGGGAAGGAGGGAGGGTAACCTGGACTGCAGCAGTGTATACACTCGAACATCTACATTTATGGTAGGTACAAAACTGTACATGTTCATCGTGTTACACTGTTGCAGTCATTACACTTGGGTAGAATCCCAAAGCTGAGGAAGGGTGGCTGGTTCTAGAAGGCATTAGGGGTGGCTATAAGGCCCTGCAGCACTACAGTGGCGAAGCCAGTTCTGGATTTAGAGTACAGAGGCAGATGGTAATGCTTGGTGAAGGTATGTACAGAACTCCAAGTTGCTGCTTCCAAAATATCCTTGGTAGGTACTCCCCTGAGGTAGGCAGTTGAAGTGGCTGTTGCCCTGGTGGAGTGGTGGAGTAAGATCTAATGCTGCTAAGTACAGGTTTTCCATGGTATGTGTAGCAGAAACGTATACAATGTCCTATCCATTTTGAAATAGTCTGTTTTGAAATGTCTTTTCCCTGTGCCCCTCAGCATATGCTACCAATAATTGCTCAGATTTTCTGAAAGCTTTGGTTTTGTCCAAGTAGAAGCGTAACTGCCTGTGAATGTCCAAAGAGTGCAGTAGTCTCTCCCCTTTATTCTGTGGTTCAGGATAAAAAGTTGGCGGGTGAACAGTTTGGTTTAGAGCCACACTGGATACCACCTTTGGCATAAAAGTAGGGTTAGTTCTTAAAGACACCCTATCCTGGTGGAAAATGAGGAAATGTTCCACTGCCATTAGTGCCTGTAATTCTGAAACTCTTCATGCTGATGTTATTGCCAGGAGCAGAGCAGTTTTCCAAGAGATATATTTTAATTCTAGGTGCTCTACGGGGCGGTCTTATGTTTTTAGCCCCTCTGAGGTACTGTTTTAACAGAGGATTAGAGAAAATTGGTGGATCCGTGTTGTAATGAGCAGAGATGGCAGAGGCGTGGAGCTTGATGGATGAGAAGGAGAGTCCTTTGTTCAGCATCTCAATTAAGTATTGCAGTATCTGTGGAATGTTTGGAACAAGAGGGTCAAGGCTGTGAGCTTGGTTCCAGCAACAGAATCTCTTCCATTTATCCGAATAGGCTTTCCTGGTACTAGGCCTTCTGGCCTCCAGAATTACATCCATAACAGCTTTGGAGAGAGGCATTGCTTGCTTGACTAAGGAATCTTTCATGCAGCTAGGGTTAAGGTCTTTAGCTGGCTGTGTAGTATTTGTTTGTTGTGCTGAGTCGGCAGATGTGGAATTTGAGGCAAAATCCAGGATGGTTCTTGTGCTAAGCTCCTTAAGATCTGGTACCAGTGCTGGCATGGCCAGTCTGGTGCAATCAGGATCATCTTTGGTGCTTCCTGCCTGGCTTTTATGAGTACCTTTGGCAGGAGAGATAGTGGTGGGAAAGCGTATACTTGTAGGTTCTCCCAGCTGAATGAGAGGGCATCCACTTTGCATGCTTGTGGATGGTAACTCCTTGTGCAGAATTTTTGTAGCTGGCAGGTTTTTGGGGATGCAAACAGATCTATGTCCGGGCTCCACCATTTCTGTGTTATCATTCTGAATATTTGTGGATTTAACTCCCATTCATGGGGATCCATGATGTTTCTGCTTAAGTCGTCTGCCAGTGTGTTTTTCTCTCCTGGCAGGAATTGTGCTTGCAGATGAACTTGAAGGTTTATAGCTGTGTTCCACAAGGTCATAGCTTGTCTGCATAGGGGGTAGGAGTGAGTGCCCCCTTGCTTGTTTATGTTACACATAACTGTGGTGTTGTCTGTCTTTAGTACTAGTTGTCCTGGATGCAGCAGGTCCTTGAAAGCTATAAGCGCATTTTGTACAGCTAGCATCTCTTTCTGACTGATGTGAAGACGCCTTTGTTCTGTGGACCACGTGCCCTGAATACATTTGCCTGCAATGTGTGCTCCCCAGGCATAATCCGATGCATCTGTTGTCAGTGTTTGCCTGGCTGTGGGTTGTGTAAAAGGCTGTCCCTTGTTGAGGTGACAAGCTTGAGCCCACCATTGAAACTCCTGTTGAAGGCAAGGGATTAGTGGTATAACTGTTTCCAAACTTTGACAGTGTTGAGACCATACATTCTTTAGGTACCACTGTAGTTTCCTCATATGCAGTCTGGCATATGGAATTAGTAGTATGCAGGATGCCATGTAACCCAAGGCCTGCAGAATTTTTCTTGCAGTTAGTTGGGTCTTTGTTGCCATCAATTGAAAGAATTGATTCAGTTGTCCTTGTTTGTCTGGCGTGAGATAAGCCATCTGGGCCATTGTGTTCAAGCTGGCACCCAGGAATATAATCTCTTGTGAGGGCACTAGTTTTGATTTCTTTTCATTTACTGTGTACCCCAGGCAACTTAATAACTTTTTTACAAAGGCCAGATGCTTTAGAAGAATGTCCTTGCTCTCTGCTTGAATCAGGCAGTCGTCCAGGTACGGGTAAATTTGAATTCCTTTCTGTCTGCAAAATGCAATTACTGGTGCCAGGCACTTTGTGAAGACCCTGGGCGCAGTAGATAAGCCAAAGGGCAGTGCAGAGAATTGGTAGTGCATTGAACCAGCTATGAATCTGAGGTATATTCTGCAGTTTTGTCCGATAGGGACATGCAGGTATGCCTCTTTGAGGTCCAAAGTCATGAGCCAAGCTTTCTTGCCCAGCATGGGAAGAAGCTGCTGTAATGTCAACATTTTGAATTTTGGAACATCCAGGTAAGTGTTTAGAGATGAAAGATCCAGAATGGGCCTCCAGGCTTTGTTCTTTCTGGGTACCAGAAAGAGTCTTGAGTAAAATCCTTGTCCTTGCTCCTGTGATGGTACCTTTTGAATAGCTCTCATATCCATGAGCGCTGTAATTTGTTTTTGAGCCTCTGCCCATTGATTTGGTGGCAGATTTGGCATTCCTTTTAACCTTGGCAGAGTGTGAAAGTGGAACCTGTAACCTTGAAATACAATGTCGAGAACCCATTTGTCTTTGGTGATCATTTGCCAACTGTGGTAAAAAGAGTGCCAGTTTTTTGTTTGGCAGCTGTAGTGGGAAGTCATTGGAGCTGCTTTTTATATGGTTGGGGCCTGTCTTACCCTTCTTTTTGGCCTGATGCAACCCATTGTCGAGGCCTGTAAGAACCTTGTGTTGGACCTCTACCTCTTGGACGTCTGTATCTTCCCCTTTGAGGTCTGTCTGTAATTGGAAAGGACCAATTCTTAGTTGGCCAGTTTCTGCCAAATCTAGGAGGCTGTACCTGTAAGAAATCCTTCACCGTTTGCATAGATTTTGCCTTATCCTCCATTTTCTTTAATACCTCTTCTGCCTTAACTCCAAATAACACATCCTGCTGCAACGGTGCATCCAATAATTTTGCTTTAACATGGTCTGGTAACGTATGTTCTTTTAACCAAGCATGTCTTCTAATGACAGAGCCTGTAACTGCTGCTCTGCAGGAGGCCTCTAGAGAATCAAAACCACATTGCAAAGTATGCTTTCCCACTTGTTCAGCTGCATGCAATAAATCCTGCATTTCTTTAAAATTAGGAGGATCTGATTCTGGAAGCATTTTTTGTCTTAACTGAGACAGTAAAAATTGCTGATATTTTAGCATGTGAAACTGGCAATTTAAGGCTCTCATTGCTAAAGTTGCAGACGTATATACTTTCTTTCCCCATCTGTCTAATGCTCTGAAATCTCTGTCAGAGGGAACTGGATTCTTGGCTGATGAGGCCTTAACTCCTTTGGGTCCCTGAGAAATAGTTTCAGGGTCAGCTATAGGGCTTTTATACAGGAATTTATGTGAGTCAGGGACTCTGTAGTATCTGTCAAGTTTAACAGGGGCTGGAGGTAAGGAATCAGGATTTAAGCTGGATTCAGCATACACATCATCAACAATATCTAACACTGGCGGAATTGCAAGGGTTCTGTGTTGAGGTAATAAAAGGAAGTCTCTGAGCCTTTTCTTGGATTCTGAGGAATCCTGGCCTTCCCAGTGGAAATGCTCCCTCATGGTATGTAGGGTTTCCCCAAAGGAGTAGTCCTCAGGCGGTGAGGCTGATGGAATTGATTCCTCAGCATCAGAATCCACATAAGGGGGTAAAGAGTATCCTAGGTCTGAGGATGAATCAGAAGAGATGGACTCCTGGTCGGATGAGTCATAGTCTGCATCCTATCTAGGCCTTTTATCAGGAGGGGGATGGGACCCCCTGATCAGAGTGATTAGGTCTTCGGCCATTTTGAGCATTTCTTAGGCATGGAGGCCTGTCCTGGAGAATGCTGTATTTGTTTCTTTGACTTTAAAGGAGGCTTAGACTTAGCTGAGGGTTTAATGCTTAACTGAGTAGGTCTGAAGACACCCTCTGTAGCTGTGGGTTGCTCAGCTACTCCGGATCCCTCTGAAAGGTTAGTCTCGGTAGGCTGAAGAAGCTGTGCATCCGAAGGCCCAGCCATCTCCACGTGGGAGTCAGAGGCGGCTTGTGGTTCTACAGAAGCGGCCGTCAGGAGCTGCGAAGGCGTCCCGCTGAAAACCGGAGAACCGGCGACTGGCCTAGAAGAGGCTTCGTCGTCAGTTTTGGGCCTCGGATGCCTGTCCTTGTCTGCGCTTTTTGTGTATTCCGGACGTCGGAAGTTCCACCGGCATGGTATAATTGAATTTTCTACAAAAATAATGTAGGGCAAAATCAAACCGATGTTTAATAGTACGCTTGTTAAACCTAGCACAAAACCGACAACCAGTGACGTTGTGGTCAGGGCCTAGGCATGGGATACAATAGGAATGGAAATCCTTATGAGGTATTTGCTTCCCACAAGAAATACAGTTATTAACTTTTACTGACATCGGTCTGAGGCAAGAAAAAGTTTCCCCAACGGGGTACTTAGCTTTGTAGAAGACTTCGGTTCTGGATTCGGAATGAAAATCTCAGGAGACGGCCGACTGGCACTTGTGAACTGCTTTTGCTTCGGGCACCGCGACAAGAAAGACTGAAGAAAATGGCGTCGGCTGCATCTTATATACCCCTGTCGTGCTGACGTCAGGGAAGAGGCGACAGCAACTGACGCCGGACCAAGACTTTGGAACTCAGGCCGACTGGGGAACCCAAGTGTAATGACTGCAGCAGTGTAACACGATGAACATCTACAAACCCATTAGCCTGATCAGCCTTATCTGCAAGGCCATGCAACAAATCATCATGGACCTTACTAACAAAGATATAGGAAATCTCCAAATTCTGGACTCCATCCAGTTTGGCTTTGTCATGGGGAGATCATGCCTGTCAAACTTTGTGGACTTCTTCGAGACAGTCACCAAAGCCCTAGATAAGGGCAAATCTGTGCATATGGCCTACCTAGACTTACCAAGGCCTTCGACACAATTCCCTACTCAGGCATCATTGATAAACTCACCTAGCTGGGTAGCAACCATATAATGTCAGGTGGAAACTGGCTCACTGATAAAACTCATACGGTCAAAACAGGGGAGTCCACCTCCTCCAGCAGACCCATAACCACTGGTGTTCCACATGGATCGGTTCCGGGACCCCTACTGTTCGGAATCTACTTCTCCGAAGTACAGGATAAAACTAAAGGACTGCAGCTGACAAGTTTGTTGATGACTACAAACTGGGAGCGAACACTGAAATCCTTAGAGATTTCAACATCCTGCAAAAAGGTCTTACACAGACTAATGACTGGTGCCAAAGTCATGGTCTTAAACTTAATGCAAAAAAATGCATCATCATCATCCCCTTTGGCAAGGGTGATGTTCTTGCAAACTACCACATCAATAGCAATACCCTAAACACACAGTCAGTGGTGACAGATGTCAGCACATGGTTGACAGCAATCTTAACTTCAATCACCATGTCTCCACAGTGGTAAAAAGGGCATTTTATATTGCTTATTTCATAAGTGAGGGCATTGCCTTCAGAAAGAAAGAGGTTATAACCCCAATGTACTCTTCCCTCATCAGGCCAATAATAGACTACAACACTCCCTTTGGTATGTTCCTTTCCAAACCCCTGTAGCAACTGGAGAGACCACAGTGATTCCTTATGAAGAAAATTCAGGGTCTTCAATATCTGTGTTATGCAGACAGACTGAAATCATTGTCACTTTACTCTGAATCATACAGACTGCTCACAGATGATCTTGCCTTGCATATAGAGCAATCTCTGACCCAGCTTTGATGGAAATGCTGCACATTCGCAAGTCAAATGGCACATGGGTCACTCACTCAAAGGACCTTAACCTTGTATGTGACATCAACAGAACTTGCTGGAGAGACAGATTTGTCTCACAGAGGTTGCCCCACCTTTGCAACAAGCTTCCTATTCATGTTAAACAATGCCCCTCACTGGCCCTATTTAAGCGCAGTTTGGATGACTGGTTGGCTAACCAGAAATTCATCTCAGGGGTTCCACGTGTGTCCCTCTTGGACAGGGGCAATAGGTACTGATTTTAGCGCCTGCCTGAACCAGACATCCTTGGGAACATGGGTTGAACTTGTCTAGGCTTGTAAGGGCCCTGGGCAGGTTTGCCTAGTAACCTACTATGATCCTATGTACTCCCGCAGAGGTCTTGTTAGTGACAACTCTGTCTCCACCTTGTTCACATGATGTGGAGATGCAAGGCATGAAAAAGGGGGCTATAATGTCTACAGCCATCAAAGACACTGCTGATAAAACACCAGAGCAGGTGAAAGGTGGAGCACCCTACCCTGCTGCCTATGGCGATGCAAGTGGTGATGGCACATCTGCTGTTCACAAGGAAAGACTCCTATACAAGGTTCCACAGGATATACTCCCCCAAGTGACACTGCCCACCTGAAGGAGACCTAGCACATGTAGGTCAGGGTCAGGATAACTTACCAGAATGGGGTTCAGTATATTAGCAGCAGCAGCAGTGCTTCTGTGTCCCGTAATGCAGGTCCTTGCATGGGTGAAGTTTCAACTGCTCAGTTTCTTAGGATAGATCTGTTATGGGAGCCCCAGAGCAGAAGCACCACTGCAGTGCACAAAGGGATGGGGCTGTGGTGGTTACAACAATCACATACCTGGAATGTCAAGCTGAACTACTCAGCTCTGTCCACGGGCACAATGTCAGTCTGCGATGGGACTGCATTCCCAGACCACACACAACAACACATGGTCTATGAAGGTAGTGTGTGGTTTGATAGGCAGTACCATGACCTCTTAAGGTTACTGACAACTGCACTGCAACAGACAAACATCTATGGCTTCAGACCAATAACAAGGTATTATTGCTGCAAGCCACACTGGACTCTGGCTGTAGTGCAGCTGTTCTTCTAAAACAGATGAGACATGCATATTAGTGTTTGACAGCTGCCACGGTGCTTTCTTCACTCTCCCATTTTTGGTCAACACTGGATTAAAAAAAAAACTTTTTATTAAAGAAACTGCCACAGAATGAATCCATAGGTTTTAACAGATGCACTCATGTGCATGACCAGTGTTTGCCCTTTAAAACCCTGGAAATGTTTCCTCATGCTATCCCTATATTGACGTCAGATGTCACTGTTAAGCATAATGATAATATTACAGATGTTTTAATTCAAAAATATGATTAATAGTGAATAAAGATGTGTCTGTGTCTCTGTGTGTGTGTGTGTGTGTGGGGGGGGGGGGGGGGCAGTGCTATTGGCACCACATGTCCTATGGTAAACATTAAGAAACACCAAGTTAAGTTGCTTCCTTTTCCTGGTCAGAACCAGATGCTCATTTTCAGTAAACTGTTAGTTTAGTCAAATTAATTCACAAATAGTTACAGTTTTGTCAGTTTTACTGAACTGACATATAACCACTAGACAGAAGAAAAAGCAAGTATCCAGTGAAGGAGTTTATACCTTGAGCATTTAATCACCGCAATCAGTAAAAGGAATCACTAGTATAATTCTTAACAGATACAAATCCTTGTATGAGTAAAGGTTTGGGATACTTTCTTAACATATTACAACCCACTGGAAGCATGTCTCTGCAGATCTCCACTGTAAAAAGGCTTTCATCCGAGTAAAATTCCCTGTGCAAATAAAATATGGAATTCAGATAAATTTATATTGGTGTTTTGGATTTTATCATGGCTGTAGTGTAACCCTTGTAAAAGCCTGACACAATTTATTTTTTATTGTATATTAATCATTACTATTACTGATTCAATATACAGCTATTAAAATGTAGATTCAAGCTACTATAAGCTGCATATGCAGTAAATTACAACTAACCTTTACACATCATCATGTACATTAAAGCAACCTAAAATTAATGGCATCAGTAGACTTAATAAACACAAATTCCACTTGTGTTACTCATTAACAAATGAAGATCATACCTCTCAACCTCAAAGTGCAAGAAATCAGGACAGAGCCAGAAATACATTGGGGGATAAAGGCCCACAAATATGGATATATTGCAGATGTTGCTCTTATAAACTTATAATGTTGCTAAAATACCTGTATTTGTGTTGTGATGCATTTGCTGAGGGATATGAAGAATGAAACATCTGTGAAACTCAAATGTCCGTCATTATTTAATTATTTCAATCCTCAGAAATTTGCCAGGCGTATGAAAAATATGAGGCAAAAATCTGGACAGTGGAGAAGGGTATGATAAAGACTTTCTTGTCTTGGTGAGTAAAATGCTCACGTGCAACCTGAATGTACAGCTAAGCGAATTGTTAGAACTAAAAGAATTATAAATTACAGTGCACATACTAAAATTAGTAAATGTAATCAAGCAATACAAATTCATTATAGTACAGTAACATTTCATCAGTTTCACACATATGCAAGTAACTACAGCTCATAAGAAAAATGTTTATTTACCCTTTATGTCCCTTTCAGAGCTAATCGATTCCATGTGTACAGAACTCCAGAATTTTAATTCCGTTTTCTAATACAGTTTAACTTTTTAATTAAATTCCAAGACAAGTATTGCAAATATTACAAAACTAAGCAAGCTGCTTTAAAATCTTTTACCCATTTAAAGCCTTACAGTTTGATTTACTATATTATAACTGCCTGAGTGTAAATAACTGCTAAAGACATTATAGAATAGCTTTAACAAGATGCTTAAGGCAGAGCAGATAAATCAAAACTGGTTTAGTATGGTACCTGAATGCAACAGAACAATATAGCTTACTGGAATTAGCAATATACAACTATAGTACAGCGAAAGCAAAATGATTAATGCAGTACTAAAAGGTTAGCTTACAAAGCTTAACCACTGATCCATGTACAGAATCTAGGCAGCGGCATGGTCGATTGGTGGTTAAAATATCCACCTCACAATACTGTGCCAGTGGCATACAGGGATAAAGCACTGATTATTTCCAAGGAGATCCAAGTTCAAACATCACCTCAGACACTTGACAGCACAGGCAAGGGGGGTGAGCATCTACATCCTAGGAGAGCCGGGTTGGTGGGACTCAGTCCAGTTATTGCCACTTCTTGGCTAGATGACCTAGTACTGGCCAGTGGGCAGAGGCAGGTTGTAACTAGAATATGGACCATGATCACATGACAATCTGATGGCTCAAACTGGTGATGACAGTAGCATTAGTCAGGCACATGCAGATGGCACACGCATGTGATATATGGGCATAAGTGGCACTAGTGGTGATACATGTGCACACATCACGTGTATATTACCACTAGTGGTGATACACGTGCACACATCACACTAGGAGGTGGAGGTAGGTTAAAAAACATATGCTGTCAATGCCAGGATGTCAGTGAAAGCACCAACTCCCTAACAGTTACATGGATGACAGC
The DNA here is from genome assembly GCF_019279795.1 of Protopterus annectens. NCBI lineage: Eukaryota > Metazoa > Chordata > Ceratodontiformes > Protopteridae > Protopterus > Protopterus annectens. Next base: position 133,279,173 of record NC_056748.1, on the reverse strand, counting down.
AACTGCCCCCAACAGCTCTCTTCTTAGGGGGATCTGGGGGGACTCCTAGAATGAAAAGGGCTTTAGTCCAACTGAGGATGGCTTGATGGTCATTGAGCAAAGATGGAAAAAGAAGTAGATTAAAAAAAAATAATGATTTCTGACTCACAGCTCCAAGATCCATTCTAGCTGCATGTCACTGAAGTTCCAACCATTTGGAAGGTTGAAGGCATCCAAATACAATGCACCGTTACTGTGAAGACAGGTTTCCTATTTATGGGGAGGTCACATTTAGCTATAACTGGCAAAAAGTACTTCAAGAAGATAGGCTCCATGTCAGAGGAAGCATATAGTGTTGTTCCAGATCAAAAAAGTCAGACTGGGTTACATTCTGCAAATTAGTTTTTTTATATGTCCAAACTGCCACACCATGAAAGAATGCATTCTGCTCCACTTGTACACTTATATAAAACGAATGTTTCTATTCTCAGTGAGTCACAAATATCCGTCATTATTTAATGATTTCAATCCTCAGAAATTTGCCAGAAAAACCACAGATTTTATGAAACACATATGAAAAATATGAGGCAAAAATCTGGACAGTTGAGCGGGGTATGCTAAAGACTTTGTCTTGGTGAGTAAAATGCTCACATACAACCTGAATGTACAGCTAAGCGAATTACTAGCACTAAAAAAATTATAAATTACAGTGTACAAACTAAAATTAGTAAATGTAATCAAGCAATACAAATTCATTATAGTACAGTAACATTTCATCAGTTTCACATACATACAAGTAACTACAGCTCATAAGTGAAATGTTTATTTACCCTTTATGCCCCTTTCAGAGCTAATCGATTCCATATGTACAAAACTCCAGAATTTTAATTCCGTTTTCTACTACAGTTTAATTTTTTAATGCACTACAAATACTATTTACTTAAAGTAATTTGTTCTAGTTGCTCAGTAACACTATATTTTAATTTTTCATTTCTGTAAGTGATATGGCCCATGAAATAAAATTCCAAGACAAGTATGGCAAATATTACAAAACTAAGCAAGCTGCTTTAAAATCCTTTACCCATTTAAAGCCTTGCAGTTTGATTTACTATAACTGCCTGAGTGTAAATAACTGTTTTGTTTACTCTGCTAAACTGTGCAGACAGTCGCTGTTCATTTTCACGCAGACCTGTGAGAGAACACATGGCAAGACACTAAAGAATAGCTTTAACAAGATGCTTAAGGCAGAGCAGATAAATCAAAACTGGTTTAGTATGGTGCCCGAACACAACAGAACAATATAGCTTACTGGAATTAGCAATATACAACTATAGCACAGCAAAAACAAAATGATTAATGCAGTACTAAAAGGTTAGCTTACAAAGCTTAACCACTGATCCATGTACTGCATCTAGGCAGCAGCAGGGTCGATTGGTGGTTAAAATATCCACCTCACAATACTGTGCCAGTGGCATACAGGGATAAAGCACTGATTATTTCCCAGGAGATCCAAGTTCAAACAGCACCTCAGATACTTGACAGCACAGGCAAGGGGGTGTGAGCATCTACATCCTAGGAGAGCCAAGTTGGTGGGACTCAGTCCAGTTATTGCTACTTCTTGGCTAGATGACCTAGTACTGGCCAGTGGGCAGAAGCAGGTTGTAAATAGAATATGGACCATGATCACATGACAATCTGATTGCTTAAACTGGTAATGACAGTAGCATTAGTCAGGCACATGCAGATGACACACACATGTGATATATGGTCATAGGTGGCACTAGTGGTGATACACATGCACACATCACATGTATATTACCACTAATGTTGATACACGTGCACACATCACACCAGGAGGTGGAGGTATGTTAAAAAACATATGCTGTCAATGCCAGGATGTCAGTGAAAGCACCAACTCCCTAACAGTTACATGGATGACAGCAACTGCCCCCAACACCTCTCTTCTTTGGGGGATCTGGGGGGGACTCCTAGAATGAAAAGGGCTTTAGTCCAACTGAGGATGGCCTGATGGTCATTGAGCAAAGATGGAAAAAGAAGTAGATTAAAAATAAATGATGATTTCTGACTCACAGCTCCAAGATCCATTCTAGCTGCATGTCACTGAAGTTCCAACCATTTGGAAGGTTGAAGGCATCCAAATACAATGCACCGTTACTGTGAAGACAGGTTTCCTATTTATGGGGAGGTCGCATTTAGCTATAACTGGCAAAAAGTACTTCAAGGAGATGGGCTCCACGTTAGAGGAAGCATATAGTGTTGTTCCAGATCAAAGAAGTCAGACTGGGTTACATTCTGCAAATTTGTTTTTATATGTCCAAGCTGCCACACCATGAAAGAATGCATTCTGCTCCACTTGTACACTTGCATAAAAGGAATGTTTCTCTTCTCAGTAAGTCACAAATGTCCATACATAGTGGCTTTAATTTAACACCCAGTTTCCACTCTCGGAAAATTGCCGTAATCATTTGTAGCTGGGCATTTCTGAGGTATCCCAACAATGTGGTCTCCTGGCACAATGTGAAGCAACATTCAAGATGGAACAAAATAACCTACAGTTCTTTTAACTGGAAGACACCTGTTTGCGCCCTTCTAAACATGCATATTAATGAACCCGATGAACTAAAACACGCACACAACAAATTAACCAGCTACTATCACCAGGAACTCATTTTGTTGTCATCTGCATTCCCCAGCTAAAATAACATAGAACAGTAATTATATAAAAAAGGCAATGACACAGGAACTAGCCCCATGTTGTAAAAGGAGAAAGCCCACACTGTGTCACAGGTAATACAATTTTGAACAGCACCTCAGGTGCATGTAGGTGAGGCGGTGAGTTGGCTTAAAGTGAGCAGTCATTCCCAGTTTGCCCATCCTGGGGGGAAGTACATGGGACTGGCTTGCCATAATGGTGACACCACGAGGGAGCACTAGATATTCACCACATGGAGCTCACATTGCAAGCCCACGCTGCCACGTGCAAGTCGCACAGTAAGCAGAGGGGAATTCACTACGTGGAGGCATGCTTCCCCTAGGAAAAAAAAGCATACTGTGGAGCTCAGGTTCTCTGGCTCAAGAAAGGGAAAGCCACCCTTCATAACCAGCAGGCTGGCCCACTCCCTGACATCCAACTCTCAAAGCAGAGTGAATGAGTTGATTGGAAATTCCTGGACAGAAACAAATGGGCTGCAGGGCTGTTTTCACACTTGAGGATTCCTGGTTCCCTCTACAATGGAACAAATGGGCTGACTGGGGAGAGAGTTGTCAGTGGGCTTGGATGGGAGGAAGGATTTAAAAAAAAAATGGTACGGCATCATTAACATATGTAATGCAGTATTTGCATATCAACGCACACACATTAAACTACAAGTGTTTGATATACTTCAGTTCTGCCTTTAGCACTACCTTTAAAAGCATTGCATGTGCACAAGTGTCACCTACGCTTGGTATGACATGAAAAACAGAAAACTTCAATGCAGATGGGCTATCCGTGTGTACATGTACAGCAGGTCTTTCAAACACAGACAGACCCAGTTAAAGGTTCACCAAGTATAAAGTTTACTATATATATGAAAAATAAAAAATAAAAAGGTAAAAGCATTGTAGTACTACAGAATAAAAAACAATCCTGCTGCAAAGGGCTTCAGTATGAAAGGAGGTGTCCCTCATTCCCTCCATAACATCACTAAGCTCATCAGCAGGGACAACACTTCCTGGAATAAAATGTGGCCAAAAAACTGCACATTAATACTAATATACTAATGATTGTTAAAAACTCCTCCCTGCCTATTCCTGATACAAATGAAGATCTAAAACAGTTCACCCAAGTAGGGAAAAAATATGCTATCCTTTGCAAGAGTAATACATGGGTTGAGTTTTTTTTTGCACTACTGCCATCTAATGGCTACAACAAAAAACTGCATGCCAAAAATTCAGAAATAATACTTTCTCCAGGATACAAAATTAATTTCAACAGAGTTTGAACAGAAAAGAAAACACAAATCTTTTCTTTTATTTTAATACCAATAAGTCCTACTTTCTTACAACTAACTTTGGCCTTTATAATGCATATCACTCATCTGCCTGTGTTTACTGTTATCGCTTGATGGAATCAACACTAACATGCACTTTCCCTCAATTCATTACTGGTGCAGCAAGCCAGTGAAGAACTTGGGCATAGTTATAGCTAAGTATTTAAAACTTTTTAAGCAATACTTCAGGCAATGTTTTCTGCAACTGTACTTTAGATTTAAAATCATAAAGTTTATAGGCTAGGTTCGTGATAATAAAAATTACAAACCCATATGTTCATTTTAGAAGCCATACTAGCTCAATTCTGTTATCAGAATATGAAATAAAATGCACTGTAAAATGCAATGTTATAGTTCTTAACAAGTATACTTCGTCATCCTGCATCAGTCTGACTACAGGTATGTGCATGTATGGAACCACTGTAACCAATAGAAGGTAAAGACTGTACCTACAGAAACCAAATTACACCACAGGAATGGAAACTTCAGTAACTATTAATAGTACTTTGGAAGTGATCATAAAATACATGACTTGTTTCTTCATTTTCTGTAGTGATGGCAAAGAATTCTTAAGAAAAACAACAAATAATGCACACTAATTCGCAATGCAACACTCAGCAGGTAAAATACATTTAAGAAGGAACCAGTTTTCTCAAATCATATAAGATTACAAGATTTCATTTTTCAGGTAAGCAGAAATTAAATATTTCAGGAGCATATACATATCTTACATATCCCTGTTTCAACTACAGATTCTGGTAAAAAAGTACATTTTGTGGAAACTGCTGGCAATAGTATAAAAGTGGAATAATTGGACATGTTGAAATCATGTACGGATCTCAAACACATTAGAAGCCAGATTCCTAGAAATGCCAAACATAAATTCATGCTCAGCAACAGTCTGCATGTCTCCCTTTTGGTGCCATGGGGATAGCATAATAGCAGTAAACAGTAATAATAATGATTTGAACACAAAGAAGAAAACCATACACTGAAACTTTCTACATCTCAGTCATCGGTTCTCTTAATTAAAAACATTCCTTTCAACAGTACTTTTCAAAAGATGTTTAGTTTGAGAAAGAAGGAGACATAAGCCTCTGCTGTGTATGAAAAGTTATGCTGGCTGGGATGCATTACTACTTCAGTTGTACTGGTTACGTGCTGTCACATCAGAGCTTGTGCAGTGGTGCCTAAAGGAATCGAGAGTCTGAGGAATGAACAATGGCTCAGGCAGTATTACTGTCTGACTGGTGGCTAAAGGGCGCAGCCTGCCAGTGAAAAAGTATAGCACAGCAATTTTCAACTGCAGAACAGGGCTTTCTTTCCAACAGTCACATGTTACAATCACTGAGACTCTGCATACACAAAGAAACAAAAGTTTGTACAGACAGTAACACTTCAAGCAGCCAGAAGATGCACATAGGGTAGGGTAAAAGGTAAGTGTTCTGCTAAAATAAAATATTTTAACTTTAACGCTAAATGAAAAAGAAATATACTACAAGCAAAAAGGCAATTCCTGTCCATTTACTGTTACGTGCTATGAAATATAAATTATATTCTGAAGTACATGGCAACACGCTTTAATCTGATACTACTATGGCAAAATGACTTTATACACTTTTCTGCAACAAAACATCATCTACCTTCAAACATTAAAGTCATTCCTACAGCTCCTTCAGAGCATAGCAAATACATGCAGATCCATTTCGCATTCAGAATAACAAAACTCATGTTAAGTGCATCAGTGTTTTCTTAGAGTAGCCCCTCTTTAAAATCTTAAATGACAGTACTCTGTGTTATACTATTCAGTATATGCACACACATACGTGTGTGTGTGTGTATCTATCCACACACACACAAACACACACACAAAAACGTACACATACAGGCACTTGTCATAATGTACATAAAAAAAGATATATAAACATACATTCTTAATGGGCTTACACATCCATACATGCATATAAAAATACATACAAATGCACAAATACATATATACATACACACACAAACATATGTAGACGGAATTTGTGTGCATGAGTGAGATAAGACTATGCATATTATACGTTCATATATTTAACTATGTTGAAACTAATTTAGCCTAGAACTGATTTCACAACATTCCACTCAATGCATAAATGTAATAATGTTTTGTAAGTATGCAGCCCATGAAAATTCCACTAAAACTGAAAGGACTATCATCTCAATTTCAACAATTCAGTGATCTTAATAAACAGCACATCTCAATAAACTTTACATGCATATACACAATGAACATCTTATATTCATTTATTCAAGTGTGTGTAGTGGAACTGAACATTTACAATCACAAAATAAATAAAAATAATAGATAAGAATTTACATTTACTTTTCAAGGAAACAATCAGGTATGACCACTAAATTATTTGTAAGTTTTACAGCAAAATATTTTATGGCGTGCGTTTCTTGGTTCAAAAGCTGCTGTTTTTATGATGTTTTGTTTAAGAATCAACACCTTCTTCAAGACGCCAATAAGGAAGTGGCAGGAACCTCAGCTTCTGCCTTTTGTCTAAAGTTTCCTTTCAAAAATGCCTGATACAACTAAATTTAAGGCATAATGTTGGTGTCACACTGGGGTCACTGCATTTGTTGTTGGCCAGAAGAAAATCAGTTTAGTTTACGATGCTTTTTGTGCGGATTTTAAAAAGAACTATTCACAAAGTCGCAGCCTGAATAAATTGTAATACCTCTGTAGATTTGAATTTGCAGGAAAAATATGCCGTGTTGCACATTAAATTCACAGTACAAGTAATTCAGAACAGTTCATCACTTAAAACATTCTCAGTATTTGCCTCTATGTTATGAACATCTAGAACTTAAATAAAGCATTCACTTAACAGACTATACAACAAAACTCAATTCAGCCACCTTAGTTATTTCAGTATTTCGTTCTTGTTCAGTCTTGGCTATGACTGAGAATGGCATCTTTATTAAAAATATTTATCTGTGTATAATACATACACACACGCACAGATATATTTAATCATACTTTGATTTAGGAATGGGGTCCATTCCCATATTAGAAACCCAAAAGCTTTAGAGAAATTAAAAGGCAGAATACATACACTTATGCACAAAATTAAAATTTCCCAGGAAAAAATAAGTCTTTTGTTAAAATGCAGACCACACAGGACAATATGTGTGTTCATTATACAGTCGGTTTGAAATATCTTCAAGGTGCAACAAATTAATACATAATTACTAAACAGAATGTAATGTCAAGAATTACATAATGAAAGTCCTTTTTGTCTATAGCACACAAATATTTGGTATATGTGTGTGCTAATTAAACTGAAAAAAAAAAATACATGAAGTTATTAAATGAATATTGGGAAATTATTAGAAATAAGACAATATATTTAGAGGCAAACAGGCATATTGTGCTTGAAATAAAAATTATACAGTACTAAAAATCAAATACATTATTTTTAAATGGCATCACTGCTTGGTTATTAAGAGAAGAAATTCATAATTGCCTTTTTTACTGTTTGGTTCAGGGTAAAGATACAAGATGTAAGGCTGCGTCAGTAAAAGGTAAAAAAAAGTCATTCAAAAGAGCTGATTTACATTATTAGAATGTTCAATAAGAAAATTAAATTTCACCAAAATAAAGAGAGGTATTTCTATTTGTCTTTATATGGTCATTATTTTGTAAAATTGCAGATAAAATACGTGTGTGGAATTAAACAATGTTCACCACAGTACCTAGTTTTATATGAAATTATAATTTTATTCCAGAGGAATCATGTAGGTAAAAATGATGAAAATGAAATTTATAATTGTGTATTTATCCAAACAAAAACACCTCATATGAACTTTAAATGTATTTAACAATTTAATTAAGGGCACTACAAATATGAAAACATATGGCCGTTTCAAATAAATGTGCTCACTTATGTTATACTTAAATTCATTGGTTTTCTCCAAAAAGGCAAAAAAAATTCTGTTTAACACAAAACTATGTATTCAAAATGAGCGTAGCAGTATCTTAAAAAGAAAGTAAACCATCAAATTGTGACACATATATGCATAATTTTATCCATTTTATTAGCCTGGCAATGAAAAGGTAGGCACAATCATTTATACAGCAGTTTATTTTCAGCAAAAAGGGAAACATTTTTACTTTCATTAAAAATAAATAAATAAATAAAACAGAAAAATCTACAGAAATACAGAAAAACCTATAACAAGATAATATCAGCCTGTTCAAAAAGCAGTTCTTTGTTAATAGGTATTTACAAAACATGCAGTTCAGAAACGAACCAGCCAGAAGGAACATTTTTCAACAGTATAATAGTGAAATAACACATCTGAGGGGAGAAAGGTAGCTTGTTCACAAACATGTTTATATAAGTATTTACTCTTATATTTTCAGCTTTAGTCATTTAATGAGTTTATCTTAGGTATGTTTTTTTTCCCTTTCTGTTTGGACTATTTTGTTTAGGACTCATGTGAAATTACATCCTATATATAAAGTTTTATTTGCAGCCAAAATACTAATCTCAGAATATGGCAAATGACATACTATAACTCATGCTGAATATATTCCCATACATTTCAAAACTATGATGCAAGTAAATATCTTGTTTTACACTTAAGTTAAAAATAAATGTTTCCTTTATTTAAAATGGAGATATAGTTGTTTTAAATACAGAAATGTCCGAGCACATACTCTTATCTACTTTGAATTATGCTGTGTTTTAATATTTGGAATGGGGGATTTAAAAAAATGAAAAAGAACAGTGGCTTATAGCAAGAAGTAACTCTCAAAACTACTTCCAAACTAATACTTAAATTGTGTCAGTTTTAAATGTAGTCAAAAATCCCACAAACTGAAAACATGTTTTAGTAACTGTAGACTATGCTTGCAAAGGGACTCCTAAAGGTACAAGGATTGTACTTAGTTGAGACTGCCAAATGCCGCATTATGTTGTAGCACAGATGCTACAACACTCTCCTTAAAGTTTGGAAAACAAAACAAAGAGGATTAGAAATAAACCAGAAAATTCACAAACATGGCTTAGCTTCATACTTGGCTATCCACATGAGGCTGAAGGTGCCTGTATGTTAAATAATGTATTGTGCTAACTATATTGTCTGCAGCCTAAACTGAGGATTGCACCTTAGCTGCCACAGCTCAAGCGTAAAAGCACTTTGTCCATAACGCTATATACTGTTGCCAGCGACCATCTAAATCCGCAGACCAACTGTGTCCTCTGGTGTCACAGAAGATAATGCCGATTTATTGCAATGTATGGCTTTTTTTAACTGATTAAAATTAATCCATAGCATGTGACTGAAGAATTAGCACATGTAGAAAGCCTGTTTTCCCACATCCCATTTTGCGCTAATGTAGCTGATCCCTGCAACTGTACGCGGGTGCAATTTTAATGACTCTGGTAGTTTTTGATGTGTCTCTGAAAAAGCGGCACTTGCTGTTTGTGGTAGAGCTAGATATGGAAGCTGAGTACATCTGATTGTGGGTGCAGTGACATCGGCTGTGTGTTTCGATAGGATCGGTGTCATTTTCCTCTCAACGATAAGAAGCCTCCCTGACACAGCCCGATTAGGGGAAAAATTATTATTACATTCACTTTCATCCAACAAGGATAGAGCGATAAACAGAACAGCCTCAGGGAGGAAAGAAGCATTGGCTTATTCAGAAAAAAAGAATGAACGGAAAAACCCTTTACTTGCGGTAATTGTCCTTGTGCTAGAGTAAAGGCATATATGTCGACTTGAAACAGTTTAATTTAAAAAAGAAAACAACTAAATTAGGCATAAGTAAGGTTTGTTTATTAATAGCTGACATCTAACAAATCCAAATGTGGTCATAATGCCATTAAAATGAAACTACTTTAACTGCCTGAACAGTGCATACCTTCAGAAAAGCTAGGGTTCACCTATGTCATTTTCTTCACCTCTATATTAATATCATGGTTCTCACACAGCAGAAAAAAATAAAACATTTTATTTTTCACAGAAGTAAGGCATTTAAACTAAATAACCCCAGCATATTTTAATGAAATAAATAATTACTTCAGTTATGAACAATAATGCAATATTCACGTTCAATAAGCCAGCCTAAACTGTAAATTGTGAGAGTGAAAAGTGGAAAAGTGAAAACTATATTTTCTTTCTTAGTTTTTCTGATGACTTGCACTATTTTGGCTCACCCACATCTTCATTAAGGAGTCTAACAATTATTGGGCTTGGCCAGTATATTGTAAAGCTCTACCAGGTTAAACTCCTCCCTCATGGAGAAAAAATACTCAACACCATGTAGTACAACATGGAAAACGTGAAAGTACTGGAAGCATCCCTAGGTTACTGCACTGAAAGGAAAAAAATCACATTTGAAACAACTAGATGCTTTTATTTTTTACCAGTGTTACACACATATAAACAGCAAACCAGCTACAGCAGCAACTGGTTTAAATGTGCTCAGCTACAGCTATACCACCTAACTCACAGAACTCTGCTTCAACAACTTGAAGAACAAAAATACTTAAAGCACAAAGCTCACCAGTAATTCAATTCTGCATCTCATAGTGTAAGGGTACTTAGTTCTTGCAGCATTAAGCTCACATGTATGCAGCTGCAGTACCATCAAGCTCACAGGTACTCAACTGCTGCAACAACATCCAGCTCTCAGGTACTCCGCAGCTACAACAGCAACATCCAACTCACAGGTACCCTGCGGCTGCAGCAGCGACATCCAGCTCACAGGTACCCCGCTGCTGCAAGAGCAACATCCAGCTCACAGGTACCCCGCTGCTGCAACAGCAACATCCAGCTCACAAGTACACCGCTGCTACAACAGCAACATCCAGCTCATAGGTACCCCACTGCTGCAAGAGCAACATCCAGCTCACAGTTACCCCCTGCTACAACAGCAACATCATCCAACTCACAGGTACCCCGCTGCTGCAACAGCAATGTCATCCAGCTCACAGGTACCCCGCTGCTGCATACAGCAACATCCAGCTCACAGGTACCCGGCTGCTGTAACAACAACATCATCCAGCTCACAGGTACCCCACTGCTGCATACAGCAACATCCAGCTCACGGGTGCCCTGCTGCTGCAACAGCAACATCCAGCTCACAGGTACCCCGCTGCTGCAAGAACATCTGGCTCACATGTACCCCACTGCTGCAACAGCAGCTACATCCAGCTTACAGGTACCCTGCTGCAACAGCAACATTCAGCTCACAGGTACCTGCCGCTACAACATCAGCATCCAGCTCACAGGTACCCAGCTGCAACAGCAACATTCAGTTCACAGGTACCTGCTGCTGCAACAGGAACAACATCCAGCTCACAGGTACTCCGCTGCTGCAACAGCAACATCCAGTCAAAGGTACACAGATACACCAAAATCACGTAGCTCACAGCTACTGAAATGCGGCAACAACACCTAGGTCACAGCAGCTCAGATTCAGCAGCAGCTGCAAAAATACCTACCAATGTTGTAGGGTAGAAGAATAAAGCCCTAACAATGGCCAAGCTGACCCAAATTCGATTACTGGCTTGGACAACTGAAACAGTTGCAAAGAGGGTGGGTGTGTTCATCCTGGGGGTGGAGTGGGAGAGGGCATGCACTCATACGCATCTTGTGGTTGATGTCTGGTGGAAGCTGTGTATGCATGGAGGGGCAGGAATACTGACTGAGTCACTGAGGAGGTGGGCTGATATGCCAGCATAAAGTACAGTTTTGTACCTACCATAAATGTAGATGTTCGAGGATTCCATTGCTGCAGTCCTGACTATTGGGTATAGTCCGCGTCCCGTCGGCCCGAATACCAGAGTATAAGGCTGACGTCGGTCAGGGCGCATTAGACTGACGTCAGTACGTCAGGGTACTAATGCGCATGACCGACGTCATATCCTCAGTCTTTTCTTGCCCCAGATGTCAGAAGACCCTAAAAAGACAAGTCCCAAAACAACCTGCACCAAAAACATGTATAATATATACAACAATATATACAAAAATATAAGCATGTAAACTCACCTACACAACCACCCTAAATACAGAGGGAAGGAGGGAGGTAAATTGGACTGCAGCAATGGAATCCTCGAACATCTACATTTATGGTAGGTACAAAACTGTACTATGTTCTTCGTCTTCCATTGCTGCAGTCCTGACTATTGGGTAGAATCCCAAAGCAGAGGTAAGGGAGGCTGGCAAATTATAAAGTAGTAGGAGCTGACAACATGCCTTGTAAAACAGCTGTGGCAAAACCAGCCCTAGACTTAGAGTAGATAGGAAGGTGATAATGCCTAGAGAAAGTATGCACTGAACTCCAAGTAGCTGCTTCCAGAATATCCTTAGTTGCCACCCCTTAGAAATGCTGTTGAAGTGGCAGTAGCCCTAGTGGAATGAGGCCTAATCCCAGCTGGAATCTCCTTGCCATGATGGGAATAACAAAATGCAATGCAAAAGCCAATCCACCTAGAAATAGTTTGTTTTGACACAGGCTTGCCCTGAGAACTCAAAGCAAAGAAACAAACAACTGCTGAGACTGCCTAAAATCCTTAGTCCTGCTTAAATAATAACGCAATTGCCTGTGTACATCTAAAGTGTGCAAAATCTTTTCCCCTTTATTTTGAGGATCTGCAAAAACGTAGGCAAATGAATAGTTTGGTTTAAAGCCACACTAGAAACCACCTTAGGCATAAAAGAAGGATTAGTGCGTAATGACACCCTATCCTTATGGAAAATCAAAAGGGCTCTACTGCCATAAGGGCCTGCAACTCAGACACCCTTCTTGCAGAAGTAATAGCCAACAGAAAAGCAGTCTTCCATGACAAATATTTCAATTCAGCAGTAGCTGCAGGCTCAAAAGGTTGTAGAGTAAGTTTTTCCAACACAAAATTGAGATCCCAAGCAGGAGTAGGAGCTCTACGTGGGGGTCTTATATTCTTTGCCCTCTAAGAAACTGCTTGAACAAAGGATGCGAAAACAAAGGTGGGTCACAATCATAGTGAGCTGAAATTGCTGCAGCATGAATCTTTATGGAAGAGAAGGACAAACCTTTGTCCAATAATTCAGTAAGATATTGAAGAGCCACACTCAAATTAGGCTCTGAAATCTCCAAATTCTTTGCTGTACTCCAAAATAAAAATCTCTTCCATTTTTCTGTACACTCTCCTTGTACTAGGTCTTCTAGCTTCCATAATCACATTTAAAACTTGTTGAGGAAGTTGAGACCTGCTGTGCTTCAACACAGAATATGCCAGGCTGTTAGATGAAGAGAGTGAAGCTTGACATTGAGCAGATGACCGTCCTTCTGAGATAAAAGATGAGGAATCAGAGGTAAAGGCCATGGAGGCTTCTTTACCAGACTCCGTAGTAGTGGGTACCAGTGTTGCCGAGGCCAATCTGGAGCTATCAAAATCATCCTTGGCCTGTCTTGTCTGACCTTTAATAGTACCTTTGGAAGAAGAGGTAGAGGTGGAAAGGCATACACATGAAGGTTTTTCCAACTGAAAGACAGAGCATCCACTTTCCAAGCTGTGTGATAAAACCCCTTTGTGCAATACTTTGGCAGCTGGTGGTTTAGTGGAGAAGCGAACAGATCTATGTCTGGAGTTCCCCATGACACTGTCAGTTTCTGAAATACATGAAGATCCAGTTTCCACCGTGGGGATCCATGATTTGTCTGCTTAACACATCTGCTAAGGAGTTCTGTGCTCCTGGCAGAAACCTTGCCTGAAGAGTTAGTTGCAAGCTTAGCGCAGTCTCCCATAAAATCATTGCTTGCCTGCATAGAGGATAAGAATGTGTTCCCCTTGGTTGTTGATGTACCACATGACAGTTGTGTTGTCTGTTAGAATCAACACCTGCCCTGGAAGAAGTAACTCCTTGAAAGCCATTAACGCAAACTGGACTGCTAACATCTCCTTCATGTTGATATGTAGATGCTGTAGTCTGGCAGGCCACTTGTCTTGTATCCACTTTCCATTTAGATGAGCTCCCCAAGCAATGTCCGAGGCATCTGTCGTTAAAATCTGACTTGCCTCTGGCGGGTCACAGTGAGTCCCTTGTTCAGCTGACATTCCTGCGCCCACCACAAGGATTCTTTTCGAAGGCAAGGTATTATTTGAATGACAGTGTCCAAATCCTGGCAGTGCTGTGTCCATACATTTTTGAGATACCATTGTAGCTTCCTCATATGCAGTTTGGCATTGGGAAGCACCAGAATACAAGATGCCATGAACCCTAATGCTTGAAGGACTGTCCTTGCAGTCAGCACGGACTGATGAGATAGTTGATGGAAGTAAAGTGACAGACTCTTTTGTTTGTCCGGGGTTAAAAAGGCCATCTGGGCTGCTGTATTCAGTCTCACGCCCAGAAAGCACATGTCTTGAGAGGGTACTAGACTGGACTTTATTTCGTTCACAGAATACCCTAGGCATCTTAGCACTGCTATAACATATTCCAGATGCTGTAGAAGGTCTTCCTTTTCGTGAGCCAGAATCAGGCAGTCGTCCAAGTAAGGATAGATTTGAATTCCTTGAAGCCTGAAGTAAGCTATCACTGGAGCCAGAACCTTTGTGAATACTCTGGGCGCAGTAGATAAGCCAAAGGGCAATGCAGAGAACTGATAATGAGAATTTCCAGCTCGAAACCGCAGATACTTTCTGCAACTTAGCCTTATAGGCACATGAAGGTAAGCTTCCTTGAGATCTAAAGTTACCATCCAGTGATCTTTGCCCAGCAGAGGTAAAAGCTGTTGTAACGTCAACATCTTGAACTTGGGAATGTCCAAAACGTGTTGAGGAGAGATAAATCCAAAATTGGTCTCCACGTGTTCCCCTTCTTTGGTACAAGGAACAGGCGAGAATAAAATCCTAGGCCCCTCTCTGACACAGGGACTGGCTGAATGGCCCCTATGTGAAGTAACTGTAAAACTTGCTTGTGAGCCTCTTTTCTTTGTAGAGGAGGAACGTCTGGCATGCCTTTGAAAGGGGCATTGTATGGAAATAAAATCTGTAACCGTGGTGAATGATATCCAACACCCATTTGTCTTGAGTAATTAAATCCCAATTTTCTTTGAAAAGAGACAGTCTTCCTCCCAAAGGAGCTGCCAGACGTGAATCTGCTGGCAGCTGAAAAAACAGGTCATTGGGTCTGTTTACGAAAGGACTGACCCCTGCCCTCACCAGAAGTCTGAGCAGGTGAACTCCTGTTCTAGGCCTAAAAGAACCTTGAGCCCTGCCCCTACCACGCCTAGACCTACCCCTAGACTGAGAATCATAAGCAGGATATGTCCACCCCTTAGCAGGCCAATTTCTACTAAACTTCGGTGGCTGCACCTGCAAAAAATCTTTAACAGTTTGCATAGACTTAGCTTTGTCCTCCATTTTCTTTAAGACAGCTTCCACAGGCGAACCAAACAACACATCAGACTGTAAAGGAGCATCCAAAATCCTCGTCTTAACATGCTCAGCTAAATTCTGATCCTTCAACCAGGCATGCCTGCGAAGAACAGAACTGGTAGCAGCCACCCTCGAGGAGGCCTGTACAGCATCAAAACCACATTGCAAAGAATGCTTACCCACTTGTTCAGACACATGAACCAAATCCAGCAACTCTTTACACTCAATACCTTCCGCCAAAGCATCCACCTTAGATTTCAATTGTGAAAGGAGATAATTCTGATATTTTAGCATGTGAAACTGACAATTCAAAGCTCTCATGGCTAGAGTGGAAGAAGTATACACTTTCTTTCCCCACCTATCCAAAGCCCTTGCCTCTTTATCAGTGGGGACAGGATTTTTAACCACAGAAGCCTTTACACCCTTAGGCCCTTGAGAAATAGTTTCTGGGTCCGCCCTAGGACTCCTAAACAAATATTTATGAGCTTCGGGCACCCTATAATACCTATCAGGCTTAACAGGAGCAGGAGGCAAAGAGTCAGGGTTCAGGAAGCCTCTGCAAAACATCTTCCACCACATTCAACACAGGAGGAATAGCTAAAGGCCTATGCTGGGGTAAAACAAGAACTCCTAAGCCTTTTCCTGGAGTCAGAGTAATCCTGGCCTTCCCATTTAAAGTGCTCCCTCATGGAATGCAAAGTCTCTGAAAATGAGAAATCCTCAGGTGGAGACGCTGTAGGAGTGGAATCATCCACATCAGAATCAGAATAGGTAGGATACTCCTGCAAATCTTCCACAGAAGATTCTGAAGCCTCTGAACACTGTTCAAAACTATCAAACTCCTGTTCCACCCTAGGCCTCTTATCAGGCGGGGGCATAGAACCCCTAATCATAGTAATCAAATCTTCTGCCATTTTAAGCATATGTTTCTTAGGTACAGAACCTGAAATGCTAGGAGAAGCCCCCACTGAAGCTGAAGTAGGCCTACCTCTCAAAGAAGTTTTGGCAACAGAAGGAGAGGCCCGAACTACCTTGGGAAGAGAGGGAAGAACAGTCACCTGAGAAGCCCCTCAGCCTGGCCTACCTCCTGAGAAGGCACATCCTGCAAGAGTATAGTTTCTGCCTGGGACTCCATGGAAACTCCTGGCAAAACCTCCGGCTCCACTGAGCCTTCTAAAGAACCGACGTCCGGGACTGCCGGTTCCTCAACCCTAGGCTTCACTGTTTTATCCTTGCGCTTCTTGGAGAGGGCGTCGAGCATCCGGCGGCATTTTATAATTGCAACGCTTCCCAAACACTAACCTGGCACAGTCTAACCTCCTCTTAATAGTGCGTTTGTTAAACCTAGCACAAGAGCGGCAACCAACAACGCCGTGCTCAGGCCCTAAACAAGGTATACACAAGGTATGATAATCCCTATGAGGTATCTGTTTCCCACAAGAAATACAGTTATTCACTTTTCTGACATCCGGTAAAATACTGAGGCAAGAAAAACTAAAATGTTCCCCAACGGGTACTTAGCCAACTCTGTTTCGGTCTGAAACTCCGGTTTCGGAAATATTTCAGTACGCCAACCTGCACTCGCAAAACTGCTTCTGCATCGGACCATGCGGCAAAAAAAGACTGAGGATATGACGTCGGTCATGCGCATTAGTACCCTGACGTACTGACGTCAGTCTAATGCGCCCTGACCGACGTCAGCCTTATACTCTGGTATTCGGGCCGACGGGACGCGGACTATACCCAATAGTCAGGACTGCAGCAATGGAAGACGAAGAACATCCCCACTACATGTCCACTCCTGGACATAATGAGTCTGTGCAGGACATGTGGGGAAAAAGGGTTGGGCATGACTAAAAGAAAAACACCTTTGGCAGCAATATGAAGCTGTATTGGTGTCTTTGATCTAATCACAGGCCCCAGACGTAGAGTCAGGTAGAGAATGGGGGGGGGGGGGTAGCTAGGGCAGGTCAGGCAGACCTTGTGATAGCCAATAGTCAGCCATGGGATCCAAAAACAAAATGTAAAAGCTACTAAAAGCACTTAAATCACAGGTGCTTAGCTTCTTCAGTAACACCTGGCCCACAGATACTCAGCTGCAGTTCATGACCTCACATTACAACAATCTACACCCTAGTCCATACCTAGGATACCTTCCTTCACATTACAGTAACTATATCTTCTAGCTATAAGATCCAGCACAAAGGATCTAAATCTTCATCAGCAGATAAATAAAACAATGTTGAGAGAGAGGTTCATTACAGAGTTTCTTTCTCAGCTCTGGAATAGACTCCCACTGCATGTTAAGTTATCTTCCTTCAAACAGGAACCAGATAATTGGATGGGTATTCATAAATTCACCCTTGTTTAATTGGCCTAACCATCCTCAAGACAGGAGGTTCAGCCTGAGGCTGGGTGGGTGCTGGAAAGGTGTAAATGGTTACAAGACTCAATTGTTTTGTATTTTGTATGATCCTATGACAAGTGAACATTTAGTGCTTAGAACACAAGAACAGCTTTGGAATTTATGTTACATACATTTCAGTTAGCAAAAAGAAGCATTACTGACAGCAATATCCCTTCAGAGAGATGAAAATGTTAACTATGCTGAAATAATAACCCTGCCCAAAATTATAGCCACCTACCCTTACTCTGTAAGTATCCCTGTTTATGTAATCTTGATACAGCAATGACATCAGATAAAGGACATAAAGCTTGGTGTCTGGATTAATACACTGTCCTTTAGTTAACAGAACTGTGCCAAATAAAGGGTCTATATAAAATCAGCGGACGCTTAAAAAAGCGAACACTGATTTATCGACCCCATGTAAGCAAAAGCTTACAATCTCGAACACTTAGAACAGCGATTTTTTTCCAAGGGAAAAAAATCGCTGTTCCAGGGGAAAAAAAACAAATAAATAAATAAAAACTTTAAAAGATTACATAAAGTGGGGGGCTTCGCACCCACCCACCCCCACCTAAATATACCAACTCCGAGTTTGGACTACAGTGACGAAAATGGCAAAATAATGGAGGCGGCCAGGGAAAGAAATCACTTATATGCCGTTTTGCTACTTTGCTGTTTGTGCTTTCAAGTTAGATCAAGACGCATTCAAAGGAATGTGTCTTTGATCATATAACAGGAACCCCAAATAAATACCACTATATATGCTGCACATGGACAGGACAGCTACATCACATCTGATGTCTGTCCACTTAGTGCACAATGGCATGGATGTTTGCTAGAAATCTCAGTGCACAACCTTGAGCCACAAGGCTGCCTGACCTGTACCTGTACACTGCCTGTATTTCTTCCTGGCCCAATTGTTCTGGCAGGACAGGAGACAGGTACTCCTGGGCTAGGTGGGAGCACCATGTCCCATTTGTTCATGCTTAGGAGAGACTCGGGCAGTACAAAGTAGGCCAGCATTCTAGTTGTAGGGGGATGGAATACCTGACCCTCTGAGAGCTAACTCACCCCCTTGGGGGTTCCTCCAAGCCAACACTTGCAGTCTGCTAAGGTGAAATGTACTTCCACACGCTAGCTTCCCTTCAACAGCTTACTGCAAATGTTCTACTGTAGCACAAGCCCGGCCAGCTCAGGGCTCCACTGTATGAAAACCTAGTGCTCCCACTAGGCATCACCCATGTGGCAAGCCAGAGAAGCCACCCTCCCCCATTATATGTAATCTGGCAGTCACCACACATTCCTATCCTTCCCAACGAGCCCCTAATGACACCTGAGCCTCTAGTCAAATTCAGGTCACCTGCATCAGAGTCAGGAATTTATCCCTCTATGCCACAGACACTGAGCTTGAGACTCTTGTGGCCTGGGTGCAAATGTTTCCAGTCCGGTTAGGTCAGATGCTTACTGTGGAAGGGATGCACAACAAGGCCAGTCTGGACTATAAAAATTAGTTCTACCCTTTTTCATCTTACATTTAAGACCACATTAAAAATGAAAAGTGTTGGTGAGAAAGCATAAAGAAGCCTCTGCTTGCATGTGACTGAGAATGTGTTTACTGCTAGTGTCCATGTATTTGGAATCCAGCAGCAGAAAGCGAAAAGCTTGTACTTAATCTCATGGACTGAGAGGTCTTTTTTGTAGCCCATTTCTTTATGATGTCTAAATAATCCCCAATGATTCAGCATCCATTACTAGGGGGGGATGTAATCTCCCTACTCAGAAAATCTGGTAAATAGGTCTGTTAGCTGAGCCTGTCAACTGGCTGAAGCTGTAGAGCGAGTTATGTGGCCAGGTCCCAAATCATCATAATTAGCCTGCAGAGTGATTATAAATATAACATCACTGTGGTATTGCCTGTCACTATAAAAGAATTCATCAGTGTTAACTAGAACGTAAGCGTGGATTACTGAAAAGCCACTCCTCAGGCTAATGAATGTGCTATTTTCTTTTGCATTCAAGAACAGGTGCACAGAACTAAAAATGATGAAATACAGCCTGCTAGTAGTAGCCCAAACAATACGATGTAAGCATCTGATCTGGCTTTGAACAGACACATGGGAGTCCCAATTAATATAGATCTGGAGATCCCAAATATTTGTGCAATAATGCACTTAAAACTATACTGTATGGGTTTAGAAAATGAAGGTCATTATACGCAAGGTACATAATATACTTTTTTTTACCAACCCCACTTTACAATTCTACTCTTCTTGTCAGTGAGTAATGAATAAAGGCCTGACACTACTTTAATCTCCTTGATGCTTCCACAAAAATATAAGCCAGGTCTTTAAACAATGTCTCAAACAAATGGTGTTGTTCCTGCAACCAGTAAAATCTGTCTGACTTCCTAGGGGTGTATGGGGGAGGTAGGAAAGTACAGTGGAGCACATTTTCAAATGCCACAATGATAGGGAAGAGTAGACAGCACAGACTAATCAATTCATAGCAATATATATTTTCTTGTAAAAGGAATCCCTCTGACACCTCCATCTCATTTAAAATGTCCTCTCAACAAGTTTAGAGTTTCCTCTAAGGTAACGTACTCTGTTGAATTTTTATCAGTTCAATGAAACACAGTTTTGTCAGAACCCATTCCTGTGTAATAAAATCAATCGACTGGTCCACAGACCAGGGAAATAAAACACAACAATGTTTTGCAGGAGGAGTAACCATCTCCTCCCGACCCACCACACCCTCACAACCCTAAATATAGTATCTCCAATATCACACAACAATGAGGATACAAAGAAACTTTGATGAACCCCTTTTGATTTGCTGATCTCAGTCTAACCTCCACATACCGTTTTCCCTGAAACATGGTCTGCAAAACATAATGTCCATTCCAGCTTTTGTTTTAAAAATCTGTATTAAATTTTCACAATTTAACCTATTACATCAGTTTACAAATATCAATATTCAATTATTACTGTCATGTCATACAGAATTTATAGCTTTTCTTTCTAGCACTTCATTCATTCCAACATTGCACAATATGTTTATTTCCTGTTTTCCCTTAAACCTTATTCCTCCTCCTGATTATTATTCTGCATGTATTGTACCCACAAATTGCACTTATTTCAATCAAATTTGCTCCTTACCGTTTCTAAAGATTCCAGCTACAGTTATTTTACTTCCTTTACAACTTCATTTAAATTAGAAATACATTTTGACTTCCTTTTTGAAGTAACTGCTTTTTTGGAAGGGAATAGCATTAAACTTAGTAAGGCCTTACTACGTCTTCACAACTGAGATCCTACATCCCATCTCAAAATAATACTTCCCTTAGTTACAACTACTTGTTCCCCAACACCTCTGTCAAGGCACTCTGTAGGTAAGTTGTTACATTCCCAAAAAACATGTTCCCAATTACCTCTCTTCCTCATCACGTCTCCTGCATTTGCTATCAACCTGAGGAAAAATCCTAAAAAGTCTGTTTAGGTTATATAAAATCCTAAGCAAATACTTCCATGCAACAATCCTAAACCTGATGGACTTTGTTACATACTTGACAGCCTAACAAAAGTCTTCCCATTTTTCCGTTGTAAACTGCTGTTCCATTCCCTTCTCCCAATCTTTTCAAATCTACTCTGATTCTTACAGTTATGCAATACTTTATATGCCTTAATAACTATCACTTTGTTATCAGTAGCATCTGTTCTAGACTCAGAAAAGTCCACCAGAAATGGTCTTTCACTTAGCAACCCCCTCTCCCTTTCTCTTACCTATACCATTATATTAATCCCTAATGCAGAAGGCAATATCTAATCTGTAGTCCAAACTTTTATTTACTGTCATCCTGCTTTATTACCTTACTCTCAAATTATTTGCTCCCAATAACTTGGTTTCACAGTTAATTTCCTCCAGTAAATTCCATCCTCTTGCCTATTTTTATACTCCTATTAGCAGACATAGCTATTAGTAAAATCTCAGTTTTCTATTTCCACACTGGCTTAGTTCTTTTAATACTTTCTGTTATTTCATGATTATAATACTCTGTATGGTTGCTGTTATCCTTCTTAAGGATTTCCATGCAAAATCATAGTTTCTCTCTGTATCTCTTACTCCCCCCTCCCCAATTCAACATCATCCTTTTCAACTTTCATATATAACCTTCTGCTTAAGTTATGTATTGCAGTCTTCAATGTGTAGCTCTAAGGTACCCTTCAAATCTGGTAATGCTAAACCACCTTGTCTCCTATGGGGATAATTAGCTGAAAGAAACACCCTGATGGAAATGAATAGAATCTACTCAACTGGATAGCCTGAAGAAAGAAAATCTACATCAATAAAACACAATTCCACCTCGGTCTTATACTACCAATGCCCAACAGTATCACACCAACAAGGTAGTAAAAATTCAATTTATTCTCCAAGAGACAACAGCTGTATGATAAAAGCTGAGCATCCAATACTCAGTACACCAGCAGCAAAATAGCAGCAGCAATGAAATCCAAAACAATCCAAATGGTAAGTGCTTGATAAAGTCCACAACTTATGTGGATGCTCAGCTTTTATCATACAACTGTTGTCTCTTGGAGAATAAATTGAATTTTTACTACCTTGTTGGTGTGATACTGTTGGGCATTAGTAGTATAAGACTGAGGTGGAATTGTGTTTTATTGTGTTTGTGGATCCACTGGACTGCTCCGTTTTGATTTCTAAATCTACATCAGTATCACAGACCAGAAGCGAGTAGAGATGTGTTTTCATCTAAATATGCCAGATCCTCAACTAGCTCTCTCAGCATCTGAGAAGTCCAATGAAGTAGGTGGCCTTTTTCAGTCCTTGTATTACCAGAGGTAGAAAGGCCTGGATCAACAGACACAGCATGGCTAGATTTTTGGACCACAGCAAAGTACTTTCATGCAATCTCTTTTTTAAACAAAATTAAATGGAAGCTTCTCAGGCATCCATATGGCCGGTGCCCAGTCCAAATGTCAGGTGCCCTTTATCAACACAAAATATTGAGGTATTTTTCGGTTGCCCCATGCACCAATGAAGGACCTTTGAATGGCCTCAAAACAGACAGTAAACAAAACACTTTCCATAACAACAGACCTGCTTACTCATGGTACATTCTCTTTAAGACTGTTAGGATTTAGACTGAAGGCCTCAGCTCTTCAAAGGAAACTTTATCAGAGTGCAATTCCTTACCTTACCCACAATGCCTCACACTCCTCACTAACTCTCTACATCTGAGGTACACCACTCAAGGGCAGAGCATAAACTACAGTGTAGTGCCAAAATACCCTTTTGTTAGACTCCAGCTGCAAGGTAATGGCACAGAGGATGGGCATTTTGAAGAGGATGAACTATGACCAAGCAGATATGTCATTAGGATATACATTGTATTTCACGTGATCTGATTCATCCTCTTCAAAATCATCAGGAAAGAACTCCCAGCTTATCCCTCTGCATGCCATCATGAAAGCATACTTTGTATGATCCAGGCCCTGAAAGATGACCTAGACCTTGAGATCGCATCCAGTTTGCACTGACTTGCAATTACACAAACATTGTCCAAGGCTACATTTTTAAAGAAAGCTCGAGTTAATGGCATGTGTTCTACTGGAATGTGTTTGTAGGCACAACAGGCAAGGTTTTGTTGTATTAAACACAATTGTGCGTCTTTTCTGATTGACTTTGTTTCATCTGTCTACAATCTCAACTGCCTACACACATACCCATGCAATGTAATAAACATTCCCTTTGACTGGAGTAGTTCAAGTGGGAAACAGGCAGATTGACTTGACTTGTTCAAATTTGAATTAGTGGCAACGTTTGACATGACTGCATGGTTTGTTCAAAAGTTCTTTATATAAGACTAGGTACTGGGGACTGAAAAATAAGTCCTGGTGTTTTTGGACTTTTCTTGTAGAAGTGATGGCCACAAAAAAGAGGGTTTTCCGAGAAAGGTAGTTTAATTCTGTTTTTTTTTTTTTTTAAAGGGGGTAGAGTTAATTTTCCCAACATAAAATGCAAGTCTCAGGGGGTTATTGGTCCCTTAAATGGAAGCCTGATTTGAAAAGCATCTCTAAGAAAAGTTGCCACACTCTTTTTATATTATAGCCTACATTCCCAATCTCCCCTACTTATACTGTCTGGCATTTTTTTTCAACACAAACAACGCAAGCTTATTAAAACTTTTACAAGCAAGAGCATTTTTAGTAAGTGTACTAATTTTGGTTTTCCTCTTACTATCACTAATAAATTCACCTGTTCTTACATTCAACTTCCTCTCTGTTTTCCCTACATAAAATGCATCACAACAGATGCATGAAACAAGATACACTACTCCTGTGACATGACAATCAAAATGACCCTAACAAGAAACTGTTTTAGGATAGCCACATAAGGTAACATATTGACAATAAAGCTACAGTATTTATAGTGACCACATCTTCTCACACATCTAATCTGCATTATTTCATTCTGAATGCAATCATTACATTTATTTGCCTCAAACATTCATATTCTTCCTGTATGTAAAACTAGGGATTTGACCTTACATATCCTTCATATCTGTATTAAATGGTAATTCCCATTTTTTCCATGACTGATTTGATTTTGATATAATCACAGGAAAAAGTTAAAATCATGGGCTTATCCTTATTACTCACCACTGGTTTCTTTGCAAGAAATCTCAAACAATCGTCCATTTTCAAAAAGGGTTGAAATTTAGTGTTCCTAACTCCTTCACTGTCTCATTTAAGAATTTTGTCAACTACCTCATTTGCCATCAGCATAGATGTTTAAAACATTAATTTCCCCTACTACAGTACTGCATGAGGTGATGGTGGAAATATAGACTATTTAACCCTTTAACAGTCTTTTTTCTGAAAATCGGTGTGCCAGCTGTTAAACTGCAAATAAACATTACTGAATGTCACTTTCCTATGAACAGGCAACTGAAAATGGTTTGTGGGATGCTAGGTTGGCGTCGAGGGAATTATTTTGGCAGCTCAGATTGAATGCTACTGTTTTGCCAAGGCATAATAAACTATCCGTAAATACCACTCTGATTTTAAAAACAAGCAAGTTATGATTGTTGTTTTTTAAAATGAATTTCCAAATGTATTCTAAGTGACTGTTTATTGTATTTTGATTATTTTTGTTTGATATCTTTTAATGTTTTATATACTGAGTGTATAAGTAGCTTTTTATACTTTTTAACTAAGTTGTTTGTAATAAAGTTGTTTTTGAATATGCATAACTGATAATTAGAGATAACTGGGTGATGAGATTTGATGTCACTATCATTCAGAGTATTTAAACTTGTGTTTTTTTAGTAGTATAAGATTCTGATGAAGTTCTTCTAAGAACAGAAGTGCTTAATCTGGTTGTGTTGTGTTACTTATGACCCATAATTCTGGGTGCGAGAGCAGCGTTTTGCATGTTTAGTGCTATTTTTTATGCTGTTTGGAATGTTTTTCAGTTATACCCATTGGTTGTATGAGGTAATGCAATTAATCAGGAGGAAGTCCTTTTAACAAAAGTGTTTAACTAATGAACACATCTTGGTAGACATCATGTCAGTTGCTTTTTTGGTTACCTGTCACAGTCATGTCAGTTGCTTTTTTGGTTACCTCTCACAGCCAAGTGTTAAAAGAACAACCTTGAATATATTCTGTCTAGTATTCCGAATGATCTGGAAATAAGAGGAAATGGAGGAGTCTTGGAGGCCATGTCTAGACAATAGATACCCTGGGCTGCTTCACCAGGGGGAGGATTAAAGATTTGAAGTTTGCTTCGCAAGAGATGGCTTGCACCTGTCACCCTTAGGCTTTCGAATACTGGCCAAGGCTTTTGCCGCCTCCATAGTGCCTTTTTTTAGGCAAGGCTCAAAAGATAAACAAACCACCATAAATAGCACAAGTAACCAAAAATTGAGGGTAATGCTACTCAACGCCAGAAGTCTAAAAGTAGAGTTGTGTACCTACCATAAATGTAGATGTTCGATTGTATTCACTGTTGCAGTCATTACTTTTGGGTTATCCTGCTGGCAGGCTACCCTCAGTCGGCCAGAATTCCAAAGTCTAGGTCCGGCGTTGGTTGCTGTCGCCTCTTCCCTGACGTCAGTGCGCCAGGGGTATAAAAGATGCAGCCAACGCCATTTTCTTCAGTTTTTCTTGCCACAGATGTCAGGTGCCCCCAAATTGGTAGGCTGAAAAAATATGCCAATAAATATGCATGCACAAAAATAACATTTCCTTCATCTGCAAGCAAATACACCACATAGGTTGTATAGGATAGAGAAGTACAGATAAGTCCCAGCAAAGAAAAGGGGGATGGTGGGTGGGTAACCTGGACTGCAACAGTGAATACACTTGAACATCTACATTTATGGTAGGTACACAACTGTACTATGTTCATCGTGTTTCACTGTTGCAGTCATTACTCTTGGGTTGAATCCCAAAGCGGAGGATGGGTGGCTGGGCTAAATAGGATTAGGAGAGGCTATGAGGCCCTGCAGGACTGCAGTTCCAAAGCCTGTTCTGGATTTAGAGTAAAGAGGTAAGTGGTAGTGCTTTGTGAAAGTGTGCACTGAACTCCAAGTTGCAGCCTCTAAGATATCCTTGGTTGGTACTCCTCTGAGGAAGGCTGCTGAAGTGGCTGCTGCTCTGGTAGAATGAGGCCTAATGCCCTTAGGCACTGATATGCCATGCTGAAAATAGCAGAAATGGATGAAATGGCCTATCCATTTAGAAATAGTCTGTTTTGAGATAGCCTTTCCTTGTGATTCTGCAGCATATGACACTAAAAGTTGCTGAATCTTTCTGAAAGCTTTAGTTCTGTCCAAGTAGAAGCATAACTGCCTGTGTATGTCCAAAGAATGCAGAATTTTCTCACCCTTGTTCTGTGGATTTGGATAAAAGGTAGGCAAGTGAATGGTTTGGTTGACGGCCACACTGGACACCACCTTAGGCATAAATGTTGGGTTTGTCCTTAGAGAAACCCTGTCTGGATGAAAAATGATAAAAGGTTCCACAGCCATGAGTGCTTGTAACTCTGAGACTCGTCTTGTAGAGGTTATTGCTAGAAGCAGAGCTGTTTTTCAGGATAAGAATTTTATATCCGCTGTAGAGGCTGGCTCGAAAGGAGGCAGTGTGAGTTTTTCCAAAATATAATCGAGGTCCCAAGCCGGAATTGGTGCTCTCCTTGGAGGCGTAATGTTTTTGGCCCCTCTGAGGTACTGCCTTATTAAAGGATGAGAAAAGATAGGTGGTTCCGTATTGTAATGGGCTGAAATGGCAGAGGCATGAATCTTAATTGATGTGAAAAAAACGGCCTTTGTTCAGCATCTCACTTAGGTATTGTAAAATCTGAGGGATATTTGGTACACACGTGTCAATGCCTTGTTCCTGGTTCCAAGCACAGAATCTCTTTCATTTTTCTGCATAAGATTTTCTGGTACTGGGCCTCTTGGCCTCCAAGATAACACCCATAACAGTTTTTGAAAGAGGGGTGTTCTGAATGGCTACATTATCCGCCATGCTGCCAGATTTAAGGTCCTGAGTTGGCTGCGCAGAATCAGATTGTTTTGTTGGGTCAGCAAGTGAGAAGTTTGAGGCAATATCCATGCTGGACCTTGAGACAAGCTCTTCAGGATTGTGTACCAGTGCTGGCGTGGCCAGTCTGGTGCAATCAGTATCATTTTTGGCTTCTCTTGTCTGACCTTTAGGAGTACCCTGGGAAGGAGAGGCAGTGGAGGAAAGGCATATACTGTTAGATTTTTCCAGCTGAAAGATAGGGCGTCCACTTTCCATGCTTGCTTGTGATAAATCTCTGCAATTGGCAGTTGTGAGGGGAGGCAAATAGATCTATGTCTGGGCATCCCCATTTCCTTGTTATCATGCTGAAGACTTGTGGATCCAGTTTCCATTCATGGGGATCCATGAGGTTTCTGCTTAGTTCGTCTGCCAGAGTATTTGTTTTTCCTGGCAGGAATTGTGCTTGCAGGTGAACTTGATAAGTCAGTGCTGTGTCCCATAAGGTCATTGATTGTCTGCAGAGGGGGTAGGAATGTGTACCTCCCTGCTTGTTTATGTACCACATGACCGTAGTATTGTCTGTCTTTATCAGTAGCTGTCCTGGATGAAGCAGGTCCTTGAAAGCTGTCAGGGCATTTTGAACAGCTAGCATCTCTTTATGATTGATGTGAAGATGCATCTGGTTTGCAGGCCATGTGCCCTGAATACATTTTCCTGCCATATGGGCCCCCCAGGCATAATCTGATGCATCCGTTGTCAGTGTCTGTCTGGCTGTGGGTAAACTGAATGGCAGACCCTTGTTGTGGTGACAGGCCTCTGCCCACCATCGAAACTCCTGTTGCAGGCAGGGAATGAGTGCAATTACTGTCTCCAGGCTGTGGCAATGCAGAGTCCAAAATCTTTTTAGATACCATTGTAGTTTCCTCATATGCAGTCTGGTATATGGAATTAGTAGAATGCAGGATGCCATGAAACCCAAGGCCTGCAGGATATTCCTTGCAGATAAGTGGGTTTTTGTTGCCAATTTCTTGAAGTAAGAAGTCAGTTGCTTTTGTTTGTCTGGCGTGAAATAAGCCATCTGGGCAGTTGTATTTAAGCTTGCACCCAGGAATATTATCTTATGAGAGGGCACTAGTTTTGATTTCTTTTCGTTTACTGTGTACCCTAGGTCAATTAGTAATCTTTTTACAAATGCCAGATGCTTTAGAAGAATGTCTTTGTTCTCTGTTTGAATTAGGCAGTCGTCCAAGTAGGGATATATCTGAATTCCTCTTTGTCTGCAAAAGGCAATTACTGGTGCCAGGCATTTTGTGAAGACCCTGGGCGCAGTAGATAAGCCAAAGGGCAGTGCAGAGAATTGGTAGTGCATTGAGCCAGCTATGAATCTGAGGTATCTTCTGCAAGACTGTCTGATTGGGACATGCAGGTATGCCTCTTTTAGGTCCAAAGTTACGAGCCAAGCCTTCTTGCCCAGCATGGGCAGTAGCTGCTGCAGAGTCAACATCTTGAATTTTGAAACTTCCCGAAACGTATTTAGTATAGACAGGTCCAGTATTGGTCTCCAGGTTTTGTCCTTTCTGGGCACTAGGAAAAGTCTGGAGTAAAATCCTTGCCCCTGCTCTTGTTGTGGTACTTGTTGAATGGCCCTCATGCCCATGAGGGCTGTAATTTGTTTTTGTGCCTCTGCCCATTGATTGTGTGACAGGTCTGGCATACCTTTTGACCTTGGTAGGGTGTGAAAATGGAACCTGTAGCCTTGGGACACTATGTTCAGGACCCATTTGTCTTGGGTAACCATTTGCCAATTTGATGAAAAAAGTGATAGTTTTCCCCCTAAGGGGGCTGCCAAAAGAAAAGTGCTTGGATCTGGCAGAGGAAAGTCATTGGGACTGTTTCCTGTAAGGTTGTGATTTGTCTTCTCTGCTTTTGGAGGTAGGAGCACCCCATTGTTTAGGCCTGTATGAGCCTTGGGGCTGAGATCTGCCTCTGGGACGTCTGTATCTGCCTCTTTGTGGTCTGTCTGACACTGGAAAGGACCAATTTTTAGAAGGCCAGTTCCTGCTAAACCTGGGTGGCTGTACCTGTAAGAAATCCTTGACTGTCTGCATGGATTTTGCTTTATCCTCCATTTTTTTTCAACACCACTTCTGCTTTAGTGCCAAACAAATTATCATGCTGTAATGGAGCATCTAATAATTTTGCTTTAACATGATCAGGCAGATTCTGTTCCTTTAACCAAGCATGCCTTCTAATAACAGAACCTGTAACAGCAGCCGTGCAAGAGGCCTCCAGTGAATCATAATCACATTGCAAAGTATGCTTTCCCAGTTGTTCAGCTGCATGCAATAAATCCTGCATTTCCTTGTTCTCTGAACATTCAGTATTTGTCAACAATTTCTGTTTAAGCAGTGACATTAAATATTGCTGATATTTAAGCATATGAAACTGACAATTTAAAGCCCTTACAGCCAAGGTAGCAGAAGTGTAAACTTTTTCCCCCCATCTGTCTACAGCCCTAGAATCCCTATCCGAGGGGACAGGGTTTTTTGCAGTGGAAGCTTTAACCCCTTTGGGACCCTGAGATATAGTTTCTGGGTCAGCAGCGGGGTTTTTATATAGGAATTTATGATAATCCGGGACCCTGTAGTATCTGTCTGGCTTAGCAGGTGCAGGGGGTAAAGAGTCAGGGAACAGGCTGGACTCTGAAAATACATCATCTACAATGTCTAGAAGAGGTGGAATGGCAAATGGTCTGTGCTGAGGAAGTAGCAGAAAGTCTCTGAGCCTTTTCTTAGATTCAGAATAATCTTGGCTCTCCCAGTGGAAATGCTCCCTCATGGTATGCAGGGTTTCCCCAAAAGAATAATCCTCAGGAGGAGAGGCTGAATGAATGGATTCTTCAGCATCAGAATCCTCATAGGGAAGCATGGAATAATCCTGTTCAGAAGACGAATCAGAGGAAATAGAAACCTGATCAGAAGAATCGTACTCTGTCTCTTGCCTAGGCCTCTTATCAGGAGGGGGATGGGAACCCCTGATCAAAGTAATTAGGTCTTCGGCCATTTTGAGCATCTGTTTTTCAGGCATGGAAGTCTGAGTAGGAGAATGCTGTACTTGTTTCTTTGCCTTTAGAGTCGCTTTAGTCTTTGTTTTTGAAGCTGAAGATGGCTTAATATACAGTTGTGTAGGTCTGAAGACACCCTCAGAAGCTGATGCCTGCTCAGCGGCTCTGGACTCATCTGAGGGAATGATTTCCGAGTGTCCAATACCTTGAGTATCCAGAGGCCCAGTCGGCTCCACGTGGGAGTCAGAAGCGGCCTGTGGCTCTGAGGTAGCGGGTGCCAGGGGCTGCGAAAGCGCCCTCACTGAGAACCGGCGAACCGGCGACTGGCCTAGCGCAGGCCTCATCGTCGGTTTTGGACCTCGGATGCCTATCCTTTTCCTTGTCATTGTGTTTTTTTGTAAACTCCAGTCATCGGCTGTTCCGACGGCATTATATAATTAAATCTTCGGCCAAAGTAATGAAATGCAAAATCGAACCAACGTTTAATAGTGCGTTGGTTAAATCTAGCACAAAACCGACAGCTAGCAACGTTGTGATCAGGGCCTAGGCAAGGCCACAAGAAATACAATTGTTAACTTTTTCTGACATTGGACTGGAGCAAGAAAAAAGTTTCCCCAACGGGGTACTTAGCTTTAATGAAGACTTCGGTAAATTCGGATTTGAAAATCTCAGGAGTTGGCCGACCGGCACTTGCGAACTGCTTTTGCTTCGGGCACCGCACAGCAAGAAAGACTGAAGAAAATGGCGTCGGCTGCATCTTTTATACCCCTGGCGCACTGACGTCAGGGAAGAGGTGACAGCAGCCAACGCCGGACCTAGACTTTGGAATTCTGGCCGACTGAGGGTAGCCTGCCATCAAGATAACAGTAATGACTGCAACAGTGAAACACGATGAACATCCTCAAAATGCATGCACTCGAGGCACTCCTCAGTATGAAGAACATCGATATCTGTGCAGTAACAGAAACCTTGTTTAAGGTGCAAGAGAGCACCCCAGCACTACCAGGCTATAACTCATATCATACTTTTCGGCCAAAGAACCTGGACAGAAACACAAAAGGTGGGGGTGTATCCATATTTATCAAGGATACCCACACCTCCAGGTTAGTGGCAGAGCACAATGCCTCAGAGATCATGCATGTGCAACTAACAATGGGCAAAACTTCAGTTCAAATTATAGCTTGCTACAGATCACCCACCATGACCCAGGACCCCCATTCCGCATTTCTGGAGACACTGGGAAATATAAAGGTCCTACCAAATGCCCTAATACTGGGTGATTTCAATTACCTAAACATAAACTGGGAGAACTACTCAAGTACTAACTCCCTTCCCTAACGCTTCCTACAATTTATAAACCTGAACGCCCTGGATCAACTGGTCAACACCCCCACCACAGGTGACAACATATTGGACCTGGTCATCACCAACATGGGCAACAGGTGTTCTACACCGGAGGTCAAACCCTCGCTGGTTAGATCAGACCATAGACTAATTACTCTGGATATCCCCATTCCGCCCCCACCCCCAATCAAGGAAACCACTGTGAAAATCTTTTCAAAAGCAAACTTCATGTTACTTAAGACCGAGGTGGAAAGGTTCACAGCCCCCATGCTAAAGGACAACGCTGTCCAAGCTGCTGAATCCCTTACAAAGGCACTCTATGAGCACCTGCAAGAATGCATGGATCATGCTATCCCAAGCAAAACCAAGATTCACTCCTCCAAGAAAAGGAAACCAGTCTGGTCGACCCCTGCTATAAACAAGCTATACAAAAGAAGGAGGAAACTAGTGCAGAAAAGAGTAAAATCCCAAGAAGGAAAGACATCCCTGATTAGTATCAGCAAGAAACTACAATCCCTCATAAAATCATCCAAGGCTAGCTTCGAAAGAGAAATTGCCAAGGACTCCAAAGATCACCACAAAGCGTTCTTTAGCTATGTCAAGAACCTAAGTGGAAACTCTCAGATCTGCTCTGAGTTAGTGCAGAATGGCACAAAATACACTGAACCGACTGATTTTGCCAACATTCTGGCAGACAGGTTTAGTGCAAACTTCACCCCCTAAAGGGCCCATAAGCATACCAGAAGAATGTAGTGCCCCAGCAATCACTGACACACAGGTTAAAACAGCCCTATCCAAAGACAAAAATACAGCTTCAATGGGACCAGACGGTGTCCCAGGCTGTGTCTTACACAAGCTCCAAAATTAACTAACCCCTCACCTAAACAAACAATTCAAACTCAGCCTCTCTACAGGCTGCGTACCCATAGAGTGGCACACAGCAACAGTTATCCCACTCCACAAAGGTGGAGCCACAATGGACCACAGGAACTATCGCCCTATAAGCCTGACTAGCCTGGTCGGCAAGGTTATGGAGCGCATTATCATGGAATTCCTTAAAAGAGACATTGGGAACCTTCAAACATTGGACCCTACCCAGTTTGGCTTTGTTAAGGGCAGATCATGCCTCCTAACCCTGGTGGACTTCTTTGAGATAGTTAGCAAGGCTTTAGACGAGGGAAAGGAGGTCCACACAGCCTACCTAGACCTCGCAAAGGCTTTCAACACCATTCCCCATTCTGGTATTATAGACAAGCTCACCAGCCTGAACATAAACCCCTATGTCACGAGATGGGTTGCCTATTGGCTCACTGATAGAACCCACACCGTGAGAGTTGCAGGCTCTAGGTCCGACTCTAAACCAGTTACAAGTGGTGTCTCCCAGGGCTCTGTCCTGGGACCCTTCCTGTTCGGTATATACTTCTCAGAGGTACAGGCAAGCACAGGAGGACTATGGCTGACCAAGTTCGCAGACGACTGCAAACCAGGGGCCATAATTGACTCTCCAGCTGATACAGACATCCTCCAGAAGGGTCTCACTGGTGTCAAAATCATGGCCTCAAGCTAAATGCCAAAATGTGCATAGTCATCCCCCTTGGAAAAAACAAAATTCCCGCAATCTACCACATATATGGTAAGTCCCCTAAATACAGAAAATGTAATAAGGGATCTGGGGACCCAAGTAGATAGTAATCTCTCCTTTGATAATCATATTGCCAAGGTAGTTAGAAAATCCTTCTTTGAGGCCCACCTACTCACAAAAGGGTTCACATCTAGAACAAAAGAGGTTATTGTGCCCCTCTACTCATCACTCATCAGACCCATCACAGAGTACAACGCTCCATTTGGGATGTACCTTACAAGACACCTGCAACAGCTGGAAAGACTACAGAAGTACCTCACCAAGAGGATTACTGGCCTCAAACATATGCCCCTATGCAGCCCAACTGAAGAAACTCCAGCTGTACTCGGTTGCATACCACTTACTCAGAGGTGATCTCTGCCTGACATACAAGGCCATGTCCAACCCAGAATTGATGGAGATGCTCCACCTAAAAAAAAACAAATCTCCAACAGCCACACGCTCTAGGGATCTAAACCTCACCACAACGATAAATAGGATGTGCTGGAGGGATAGATTCCTGTCCCAGAGACTCCCCATGCTTTGGAACAGGATTCCAATCTACATTAGGCAGTGCCCCTCACTAACACTCTTCAAGAGAAACCTTGACGAGTGGATGGGAAACAGAAACTTTATCCTGGGGATCACTGCAGTGGTTCTGCTGGACAGTGGCACAGGGAACTAATGGCTCTGCTGGAACGAGGCACAGGGAACTAATCTAAGGGGGCAGCAAAAGCCAACACATTCTGGCTAGGCTTATAGATGCCTAGCACTTACCTACGAACCTATGAACTTGTCACATTTATCAATTGTTGGGGATATAAAAAGAACACAATGAGATTTCCACAGCAATGGAGAAGCTTCTGTACAAACTGAAAGACCACTTATGAAATCAGCAGACAATGGCCTGGACTATCCACATGGAAGTTGGCTTCTCCAGGATTATGGGTAGCTATCAGAAAGCTGTTGGTAGACATAGCCCACTCTCTTTATTTCATGGTCTCTCAACATAAGGGATATGAGCATGAGTATCCCACGCCAGCCTGTTTATATACCACAATACAGCTATACTGTTAGACTATATGGCAACAGCAACTTCAGCAAGACAATCCTGAAAGGCCTGCACAGTGAGGAGAATAACCTGTAATTCATAAACAATGGTGTGCACATTTACCTCCAGCTGTGACCATACATTTGTGACTGTCTAAATTTGACAAAATCCTCCTCCACTGAAAGACTGAGGTATCCATGCTGATACTCACTATGGAAAGATGATGATGATGAAATGGATTGGTCAAGAGCGAGGTTAGGTGTGTGCAGCCACCAATGCAGACGAGCTGCACATTCCACACATTTGATCTGACAAAATGTCTAACCACTGTAACCACTGTACTTTCTGGGTCCTCTGTAGGACACCCCTGGTTGTTCTTAGAATTTCTATCTCTGGGTCGACACCCATTCTGGAAATTGCCATCATGTGTATGGTGAGTCTTGCTGAAATCTTTGTTGCTGTTACCCATAACTGTGCCATAACTGGCAATGACACGTTTATATCCTAGAAAGGAAGTGTTTAGAGTCTCAGACTTGATGGCAACATCCTTGAGAATTTTCTATTTCTTGTCACTGTTCCCCGTCTTTCCTTTGACTAAGAGACCAAACAAGCATTAAAAGAGCTCCTATGAATGTATGCCTTGAAATTCCCAGCAAAAGTGGTACAATCCTACATGATGATGTAGTGCTGGCACCCACTGCCCTTGCAGCATCACTGGCTGCACTGTGTGCCAAGTGTATGGTGAGGCTGGAGGCTGTGAACAACATAATTATGTGAGCGGGGACTTGGACCTCAAGCCCTCATCAACAACTTTTTCCAAGGTTACGGCTACAATGACCTTCATATTACATGGGAATCTTAGCATGCGAGATACATAACTCGGCATGTTAACAGAAAAGGTCGATGACATATACTCGCTTCTCAATGTGGTCCAAAGACTTGCACTGTTCCTCCAGAGGATGGACTGCTGGGTTATGCAAAGTGTGAGCCTTCCTCAGGATTGCAGCATTGGCAACAAAGACTCCTGGAGAGAGAGGTGTGTATCCCACAGACTACCCCTTCTCTGGAACAGGCTCCCCATCCATGTGGAGCAGATTTCCTCCCTAATGCAATACAAGTTGAAATTGGACAACTCGATGGAAAAGAGGAAATTCATCCCTGGTTTTGCACCTATGTCTGTAATGGACATAGGCAGTCTGTAAATGTTTCATCTCCCTGGTCCCTGCTTGTAAATGTTTCATCTCCCAACCCTCTACTTAAACTTATCAAGGCTATCAGAACTTGCCTGAGATTTGGGATTCATGGCTATGCTTAAAAAGACTCTAGCAGTTGTTGGCTTAGTACACACTTATGAACCTATGAATGAGAGTTAACAAGTAAAGAAGACAAACAAATAAAGAAGACAATTTCCCCTGAATTCTTGATATGGTGTTTGGTCCAAAATTTGAAAAAAAAAATGAGCATTCTCCAAGGAGACAAACAGATCCCTGTGAAGTATTGGCTTAAGTGTGGATAGATCCCACAAGGCTTGAGAATGGAGCTGACATCTGTAATCCAGAAAGTATCCATGAATTAGACTATTAGAAGATTTTCTACGCATATCAGTTGAGCTCCTTACAGCTACAGATCCAAAAACAATGCCATTTAACAAACTTGTATGGTTATCCTGCAAAGATGGTAAAACCTTTCCTCACCTTTCTTATGTACTAGAATAACTCCAAACTGTTGGTAGACTCCTGAATGCATCTACTGTTACCAGTATTTCCTTTAAAGCTAATGTGTACCCTAAGGGAAGAGCTTCTCCATCCAAAGTCAAAGCATCTGTCATCAGCAAATGTCCTGTCTTGAGAAGGCAGGCAATATTTGCTCAGATTCAACTGCATCACCAATATGCTCCAGTTCAGCTCCTTTATCAGTGGTAGCATCTCAAGAATACTGAGATCCAACAGATGTGTTGTCCAAAAAGTGCAAACACAATGCTGACATTTCCTCATGTGAAGTCTGGTGCAGGGTGCCATGAGAATATTGGCTGACATGTGACATGGAAGCATTAGTCATTTATTCACTTAAAGTCTAGTCTGAGAGGCTAACCAGTGAAACAAGGAGACTTTTTCAGCAATTCTTTGAAGGTACAGAAACATTTTCTACTGGACCAAATCCAAGACTGCCCTCAAAAAAGTCTTGAGCTGCAAATAGTAGACTTTCATTTACAGTAAGAGTGGTTCAGCAGGTACCACACTTGCCTTTGGTGCTGGAAGAAGAAAAGGCTGTGGGTTCTACTTTCACTTTAGCTAACTGGATTACACTCCAAGTCAGTAATGCCACAAATTAAGTTGTCAAACTGTCCAATATTTAGCATAAAGAAAGGCCTGAATGATTTGGCAAACTAAGGATAAATAGACATCCTTTCCCCTGAAGGTTAGGCACTTTGTAAATATGCCATGTGCAGTTGGGAGAGCAAATTGCAAGAATGCAAAATAAAAACTATTTTTGCTGCATTAAACTACAGAGCTCTCCAGTGAGAGGGAAAGATGGGGATATGTCAGTGTGCAACTTTCAGGTCTAGAGCTGCCACCATGGCTCTGTGGCACAGAACTGTAAAACAGACTGAACAGTACATGTCCTGAATTTTTGTGTTTTCAAACACATGTTTCAAACAGTACAGATCCAGAATGGTCATCTATGTGCTTTCATATTTCAAGACCATGAAGAATCCTAAGTAAAACCAGTTCAGATGGTATACAAGTTTTTCTCAAAAGGGAAACTGCCCGCCTGCCTCTCCTAGCAAAGGGAAGAGAAAATAACAGCCAACTCTTGCCTTCCAATGCATGTATCAATATGGCTGCCTTATGACTAAAAAGGACCCTGTGAACAACTGGGGGACCAGGTCACGGAGGATGAGCTTGAGCAGCCAACACCAGTATACCCATCCTCAGGGGAAAAAGCTGTAAAGCACGTGGCACTAGCGGCAGCAGTGTACACTGCCATTTTGTAGCAGCCATGTTGCTTTACATTGCAGTCTGCCGAATCGTGGAAAAGCAGGTATATGTGGAAGCACTAATACCCTCTCCCTTGACCACACAGCTATGGTAAATCTGCCTAGGGGAGGCCAGTCCAAGAGAAGAGACAGACTATCCACTCTCTACCAGCTGACTCTTGCCACTGAAGGGAATGTATGAATGAACAAATGGGGCTGTCCAGACAGTAATAAATACGCCATATGGCTCTTAATTATCCCACAAATGCCAAGTTCCCCTTCCCACATAATGAAAGGGACAAATGAGTGCAAGCAGTGGAAGCACTGCACACTTTGCATGAGGTGGGGAAAGGGAATAAGAAAGGACACAGAGACAGAGGAGTTCTAATTTTAGTCAATATACTTTATTGGTAAGGCTAGCATTTTAAAAAAGCCAGCTTCTATTCCATTAATATAGCCATGTTACACTTCACTGACAAGAAGGCAGCATAATATGTAACTTTATACTTTTATTTGCTTATTTATTTATTTACTTGCATGATTGTTTACATTTGTTTACTAGGAAAGTCCAACTGTGCTGAAGCGCCTCTCCAGCAGAGGCCTGGAAAGAAAAGGCCCACAAAGTACAATAAAAGTTATATGAATATAATAACTTTCACAAAGGAGTATATTATAAATCAAGCAGCAAGAAACATAAAATTGAAACAGGAAGTAGTAAGACGTGGTAGCATTTACAAAAGATGCAGCACTATGCAGGACAAA
This sequence comes from Protopterus annectens, assembly GCF_019279795.1. Lineage (NCBI taxonomy): Eukaryota > Metazoa > Chordata > Ceratodontiformes > Protopteridae > Protopterus > Protopterus annectens. Next base: position 133,240,942 of record NC_056748.1, on the reverse strand, counting down.
TAAATGCTAGAAATATATGCAAAAGCAGTGTAGCTACAAAGAAAGATAGATAAAAAGACATAGGTCATTATTTTGTAATGAGATGTGATACTCCTGTATCTCAAGAAAACTGTATCGCAAACTAGTTCTTAGAGATATGAGCTGCAGACAGGATGGTTGAGGATGTAGGTAGGTAGCAGCAGAAGCTGAACTGTACTGAAAGAGGCAGTCTGCAGGAAAAGGTAGAAGGTATTGTGGTCTGCAGGAAGAAGTAGAAGGTATTGTGGTCTGCAGGAAGAAGGAGAAGGTATTGTGGTCTGCAGGGAGAAGAAGGCATTATAGCAATAACCCACACCTCTGGGTGTGGGTAATGCTGGATTTACCCACGGTTGGTGTGGTTTGGTCATGAGGGTGAAGCCAGAGTGGCCAAACAAAGCCAACCGTGGGTAAATCCAGCATTACCCACACCCAGAAGTGGGTTATTGCTATTATACAATGACATTATTTAAGAAAAAAATAATTACTTTTCTTAAATAATGGCATTGTATAATGCCTCCTTGCTGCCCTTCTGCAGCTGTCTGGTATTCTGTGGCAGTTCTGATGTACTGCGCATGTGTATGCCTACGCAGTACATCAGAGCTGTGGGCAAAAGCAACGGAGAAAGCAAGATCTCTGTTGCTTTTTACAAACTGTTTCACTGTGTTAAATGGGTTTAACATAGCGAGACAGCTTTAAAAAAAAGAAAGGGAGAATCTCCGTTGCTTTTTTTAAAGCTGTCTCGCTATGTTAAACCCATTTAACAAAGCGAGACAGTTTTGAAAAAAAAGTAACGAAGAAAGCAAGATCTCCGCTGCTTTTTACAAACTGTCTCGCTATGTTAAACTCGTTTAACATAGCGAGACAGTGTGAAGCAACGGAGATTTTGCGTTCTTCGTTTGCAGTAAAAAAAAAAAAAAGAGTTATAGTAATGGAAAAAGTCCGGGCGACCAGACCTTTTTCCAATACTATAACTCTTATTTACAATGATTGGTCAGCGTGCACATTTTTGAATATTAATGGGGGGTCGTCGTATAATGTGGAATGATTAATGAGGAGAGAGGAAATGGGCAATGAAGCTAACCAAGTTTAGCTAGTAAGATTTAATGAAAAGAAGAGAGGTCTTAAGTATGCTGTGAGGCAGAAATGGGAGGCAAGGGGTGCAGATATATAAACTTCTAAGAGAAAATATCCTACTGGGTAGCCTAATGGTTAAGGTGTTTGCCTTACAAACACAAGGTGCAGGGTTTGAGTCTCACAAGGGATAATTGGCTAGGCTTAGAATGGCTTGCAAGGGCAGTTAGCCTAGTACTAACCTATGAACCTATGAAAAGAAAAACTCAAGAGTAAAAAAAAAAATGATACGTGGGGGGGTGGCATACCTAACAATGGTTAAGCTTCCTAGAGATGTTAAAAGCCATTATTATTTTCAAATGCAATTTATCTACATCAGCTTCCTGAAAAAAACAAAAATACACAAATCAACTGTTCATTTACCTCAGCCTGGCAATTCAACATAAACAAAATGAGTTTTAAAGCTGCAGTGGCCAGACCATTTGTCATATACATTTCCTAGAAAAGGTATAACTAAGTTTAGAATATCATTAAGATAAAAGTCTAACAGCAATTTTCCAGTCTTTAGCTGTTTCACTGTCAATTCAACATGCATTGTGAACTGAGGCTTGAACCATTTTTCACATTCTCCATACTCAGACATAGCACCTCTCAGCATGTGGGGAATCTCTCAAACTGCTCAGACATCACACTGCTAAGGGATACTATGTGTTGAAACAATGAGTAAAAATCTACAGTCGTGCATACACCTCCAACCAGCTTACCTCCAGAATATGAGCAAAATGGTTACCTCTCCTTAGATATATCCACTATTTCACATGCACCATTTCAACACTTCAAATGTGTATCTAATGAATTCATGGAAATGACATCCTTTGAATACTGATTTAATAAATTCATGGAAATGACATCTTTAGGGGAAGCTACATCATCATTATAGACATCAGACCACTTAGAATCAAAATCACTGCCTTTAATAAGAGAGTGGGAAAGTAGGACTTAAAATTACTCCCTGCGTCTCGCGAAAAATGAGGCAGTAAGTCTAAAAACATCAGGCTTCACTTCCTACACTGGGGAAGGGAAATTCGCATTCAAGAGGTCCCCTGCTCCATTATTTTATTCAGAAACTGTTCTGACCTAGGAATCTGAAGAGAAACAGTAGTTTGAACCCTCTTGACATCTGAATGCTGTGTCTGCACTTCTGAGCTGCAGCAAGCCATTTTCAGCCCTTCAGAGGTAAATTCTGAATCAAAAGAAGGGGACTTTCCTGTCAGGAAACTTGATTTGCCTTGATTTATCTGGTTCTACCATTATTTAACTCCACAAAACAGCACCTGGAAATGCAAAATATTTTTCACTGGCAAGTCACACTGTAAAGTGAAAGCAATCTGAAAGCACAAAATGATTTTTTAAAACTGAAGGACATAGGAACTGCTTAATTTGACTCAGTGTCAAAACAATATTAAGTGGCAGAAACTAAAACTGTCTTATTTTCAATTTTTCAAAACCACAAGCAGTTTTACAGTCTGAAAAAGTATGTTCTCTTTTACTACAAACAGCACAAGCCAGAAACAAGGCATGAACCTGTAACTTTCTTTTAAAAACACTGACCAGCTCATAAAAAGTAAGACTAGTATGGCTCCATTTTACATTACAATGTAATAACACATCTGAAAAGAAAAAAAAGTCTTCTAACTAGTATAAGCGTAAATACACAAAGTCCTTTATGTTCACACCTCTGAAATGTCAGCACCGGTATCATAACAATAACACATTTTTAAAATGCACTCTTGTTCTACTCACAAAATCAATTAAACTGTAACAGTTATTACATAAAACAATAATCAGTGGTACAGTGGTTACCGTTACTGCCCTGCCACAGCCTCTGTTCTACCCAATTTGGTTCCTGACAGGGGTGCTCTCTGTGCAGAGTTTGCACATCCCCTCTTGTGTATGCGAGTTTTCCCTAGGAGTTCAGACTTCTTTCCACATCCTAAAGATGTGCTGTAGTAGGTGGAACGAATTGACAGAGGGTATATATGCAAGTATGAGAGTGACTACAGGGGAGTATGCTTCAAAGAAGTTGTAGAGGTGTAACTAGCTTTTCTGGTGCCACCCCACAATCTGGTGCCCCCCCTCAACTTTAAATTCAGAAGGAAAAAAAGGTCTTCTCCTCTGACTTGAGCATACAAAGCAGTAAACAGTAGCAATCAGCTGCTACAGTTTTTGCCACACATGGAGCACTAGAGCATTTCAGTTCTGAAAAGCAAGACTCTGCCATAACTGATGCGACTGGTTCTCTAACTATGCAACCAAATGATACTTCACAAACTCAACAACTCTAAACACAGTCTTGGTTCAGTTTCAAATGGAGTTCTTTTAAGCATTCATACTTGGTTGTCTCTTCTCAGTTTCTAAGTAACATTCCCTAAACAAGAAAGACTTTACAGCATGTTCATCAATCAATTGGTTATTTTCATAGGTCTATATTAAGTAATCGAAACCTTAGGTAATCAACTACCTAAAGGTCGACTACTAAATATTAAACTGTAAAAATGGCGAACGGCCATTTCCACAAAGGGAAACAATACCGTTGACCAAACCAAGAAAGAAAAAAAAAGTTGTAAACAGAAATCGGGGGGGGGGTGCCCCCCCCCCACATCTCCCTAGCTAAATATACCAACTCCGAGATCGCTCTACATTGTAAAAAGGGCAAAATCCGCGTAACAGCCAAACAACTTGTTTCTCTGTGTAGAAATGTCCATTCGCGATTTTTACAGTTCGATATTTAGAGATCGACCTTTAGGTATTCGACTACCTAAGGTCTAGATCTCGTGATACAGACCCTATTTTCACAACCTCTTCCTATGCTCATACAATTCAGACACTCGACAAACAAGACTATGCAAAACTTAACCAACTGTTTCTGCTGCAAATGAATAGCACCAAAGCTAAGCCACTACTCTTATTAAACAAACGATTCTGAATGTCACTCACTCCCATGGTACTCCCTTGGAGCTTACTTATGAGCTTTTCATATCATATCCTCACATGATCCTCAGGATAACTCGGTTATATACAGCAGATCAGAATAAATGAAAATCTGCTGTACATAAGCGGCAGATGCTACTAAACATAAAAAACAAGGTCTTTCTTATTCTTAACAACTGTCATAAACATGAACCATGCATTTCTGAAATCTGTTAAAAGTTTGTTTTTTTAAATCTGCTGCCTTACCTGTGGGGGAAAAGCTTCCATTGTATTGCCCTTGAGGAATCTCCCTGATGTGTAGAAAATACTTGTTTCCATACAGTTCTTTTATAAGTTGTTACATTTTTTAACGTCAGACCATTAAGGTAGTTAACATTTTCTCCTCACTGTCTACTGTTTCATATCAAGGTAAAAGTCTGAATATGTAACACATAAAGGTCTTTCCTCCATTAAAACTATCTACCTAACAGGCACCAGCGAAAAAAAAGAACTGGACTACAGCTCTTAAACTCTACTTTAAAGGAGCATTTAATAATTTAATAATGCTGATCTCTTCATGCATTTTTTTCTATTACTTATGCTATTTTCAATGCATTGCTTTTAAATCATCTTTTGCCCCATCCCCTATGATCTTCAAAATTCCTATCCCCTAGAGGCTAATCTGCTCCCCATCTTCCAACATCTGTAGACACAGAAGGAGACAGGGAGAAGATGGATGTCAATTCTTCAGTGTGGATTTGAAGATTACTTTCTGAATGCTCCTAACACTTCTTCATCTGCTAAAAAGCAATGCTTCTTTTACCTCTCTTCTCCAACTAGTACCGTTTAGCATGAGATAAAGATAGTGATGACGAAAAACGGAAAGACAGAAGTCAGAAAAATCAAACAAAAAAGTACTTTCCACATAATAATAGTACTAATAACCACTTTGTTAGCCAAGTAGGCCATCTGGGCACACAGTCCCTTTTCAGGGACAACCCAGGAGAGATGTGTGGTTAAGTGACTTGCTGAAGATCACTAAGTCAGCAAATGAGGGCTGAGGGAATCAGACTGTGCACCACAGGAGCTACAGCTCATTGCCTTAACCCTCAGTGCCAACTACTCAGTTGTGACTAATCCAAAGAATGTTGGCTGCCACCTGTGAAAGCAGGCAGACTGCTAGGTGAGGTAGGCATAATCCAAACATATGCTGGTATTAGATACTGGCACTGGAAACTGGTTTGTGATGTTCGCATTTGGCAGCATACTTCTACAAATTACACGATACAGTCTAGTGCAAGCAGTTACAGGCATTGTGCAAGCAGTTAAACTGCATATGCTGGGAAGTATTAAGTAAGCAGTCAGGTTCTAAAATATAAGCAGTAATTTTTGACTGAGTGGGCATTAGTCAGGTAATAACAGACTACCCAGGGCTGCTGTGAGACCTGACACCTGCAGAATTTGGCTTCTCTTCTCTTAGGAGTTAGTTATTTCCCCTGTAAAACCCATTTATGTTTGCTTTTTGAGTTTCCTTTGTATGTATGCTACATTTTAATTTTTACAGTCTGTCTGTACATGTTTTTTTTGCATGTTTGTGTAAAAGCAGTCACTTAACTTCTTTACTTAGATACCACAAATCCATTATCTACAATTAAAAAGGGGGGTCTTTCCTACTCCTCCATTGGATTCTTGCCCAGTGGCTTCCCCATTTACTCCACACTGACCCATTCATTCTTCTCCTGGGGCAGGAGGTAGACACCTTGAAGCCCAGGGAAGAGTCCGACAGCACAATCATTCTCTGGCTAGAGGGCCTATCCTGTCTAATCAGTCCACAGACAGGCAAGAATTCTTGAGGGGACAAAGTGCAGGCCATTCTGCTACACCCAGCAGATTCTCTTCCTAACCCCTAGAGTTCCTAGCCCCATGACAGCTCTCACGCTCCACTATCTACTACCTTCCACAGGAAGTATGCATGCATCCTCACATCTTCTCTGCCTTCTGTGATGTACCAGTGGGTAAAGTGTACTCAAGCAGGCTTGGGCTCTGCATGTGCAACACACAGTGCTTAATCCAAGTGTCACCCAACAGGCAAACCAAATCTGCCTCCCCCAGAATGGGTGAGCCAGCAATAGCTACTCAATGCCATTCTCGCCAGCTCATCCCCTCCAGATCCTACACCACTTAAACATTGATCATCCAGGGCACAAGCAGGGCTTCATTCCTCTGTGCTGTGGAGGCAGGAAAGGGGGTTGTCATTTTAAGATGAGCCATGTAAAATCAAAGTAATCACAAAGATGCTCCAGAACTGAAATATTGTTACATACAGCCAGACAGAACACAGAAAAAAACTGTGAATCAATTAATTGCATCAGGGCATGTCTGAAAACTGAAGGTTCTACAGTGAAGCTTCTGAACTTAAAGGGTCCACACTGAAAAGCAATGCTAATTACAGTTACTTTTTCATTAAAGTCACTGTAGAGAACTTTGTCAGACATCATACACTGACTTTGTAAGCAGATACTGGTACTTTCTTTTTTCAGACTTAAAGACAAAAGGATGCAAGGGCTGATAGACAATGTGCTGGTTTATTCCAAAAATGATAGTTTATTATGATTAAACCCATTTAAAAACTTGCATAAGTGCTTTCGTCCACCATTTATCAATAATTCTGACTTCTTCAGATGCTAAATTCATACAATTAATCTTCTGGTTTAAATAATACAAGATGGACAAATCATATTTCACATACACATAATCATCACTTGTTCCCTATTTTTCATACATATTCATTGCTTCAACTACATTTCCTTAAAGAACTAGTATCTATCCTAAAATTTCTTCTTTCCGGTAGTAGTTTTGAAAGAACTTCATTCCACATAAAAATTTAGAAGAAAAATAACCATAAAACTTACATAAATAACTATAAAATTGTTACAAAAGCCTTACTAAAATCTACCTAAAAATATATAAAACTCTTTTCCTTTTTACATCCAAAAAATTCTTTACTTGTATTTCATCTTGTCAGTGCCCTTAATTTCAATAGGCACTTAACAGAACAATAATCATTTATACCAGACCAGTTGCATGTATTTAATTTTATTTGCCACTGTAGTTCTGCCCTTTCTAAATACAAGTTCCATGGACAATCCCTTTCACCCATTATTACATTTTCAAGAACTAAATATCTAAACATATGGTCTGAATGAGTTTGCACGTCTTGCTAGAGCATTCGTCATAATCTTTTTTAATATTGTAATCATGCTCGTAAATTCTCTCTCAATCTCCATTCCATTTTCCCCACATAAAATGAGGGGCATTCTTTACATAGGGCTAAATAAACAACTCCTTCTGCGTTGCAATTAAATTTACTTAGAATTTTATATTCATAATCTCTCACTTTAAAAGTATTAGTTACATATATAAATTTGCAGAAAGGGCTAGTCCCACATTTACTCATTCGCGTTTCTGAATTACGATATTTTTGACCAGGAAGTTCCAAAATATGTTTGAAATTCTCCCCTTTACAGAAAATAATTTGGGGTTTGGACTTATCCTATCATGAATAGATCTATCATCCATTAATACTGACCAATTCTTTTCAACCGCCCATCTGACAGTCTTGAAGTCTGTATTAAATATGGTGATAAAATTCATTGAAAAATTACCATTCCTTGCATTACAACTTTGAATCCTACCATCAACAGATGTATGCTCTTCATCCTGCCCTTGAAATATTACTTCCGTTCTTAGGATGGGTATGAAATATCCAATTTTTCTTTTATTGGATACTTCCTCCACCTATTCTTGTAACAGTATTAATGGATATCCCCTTTTTTCAAACATATTACCCAAATGTGCACACTCTTCAACAAAATGGTGTTCTAAAGTTACCATTCTTGCAGCGCTTACTAGTTGTCCTTTTACTACTGATTTCCTTTGATGGTATGGGTGGGAACTAAGTGTAAAAAGGAATTTGAATATGTACTTTTCCTAAAGTTTTTTGAGCTGTACCTTTCATTAATCCTATCCTTCTCTAACAGTACATCCAAATATGCTATTCTCTCGTTCAATTCGATGTGTAAACTTTAGGAAACTAGTTGTTCTATTAACATATTCCAAAAATTCATTATCCCTTCAGTTGACTTCCAGACTATAAAAATATTGTCCAAATAATGAATATACATTCGTATACTTTCCATGTATTGATGATTAAACACATATTTTTGTTCTTAATAAGCCATCACAAGATTTGCATAAACTGCCCCAAATGGTGACCTCATAGCTACTCCATTTTTTTGTAGGTAATAGTTATACTCATAATAGACATAATTATTGTATAAAACTATTTCTAACAATTCCTCAATTAGATTAATTTACATTTGTTGTACTCCTTTCTCTTCCAAAAATGTAGTTACCCATTCTATACCCAGTGTGTGAGGTATCACCGTGTATAAGTCCTTTACGTCTATGGTGACCAACACATCTTCTGGGTTAAAGTGTAATCTATTAATACTGTCCAGAAAGTTCCATGAGTCCTTACATATTTCTGTTTGATTTTCTATAGAGATTTTAAGTTTGCTGTCCAAAAATTTGGCACATGAATATGTTATTGAATTCCTCCAGTCTACTATAGGTCTTAACAGGGGGGGGGGGGGGGGTTAGCCATGTTTTTATGAATCTTTGGTACTCCAAAGGTGTAATGGGAGAAACCATGTTAAAATTGTTATATATTTCTAAAGTAATCCTCCGTTCAATAAACATGTCCTGTAACTGGCCATAATTTTTTTCTATATGCTCCATTTACTTGATTTTTTGATACTAAATCATAAGTTTCTGTTCTTAAAATTTCCAACATTCTGCTTTTATAATCATGTAGGTCCATGATAACCAATCCACCTCCTTTATCAGGCCTCATAATCCTTATTTTTTGTTGTCTTAGGAAATTCAAAAGCATAAGTTCCTCATTTGCTAAAATGCCCCTCCTATCCAAACCTGAGGCATGTAAAACAGCTCTAAAATCGAATTCACATATCTTTTCGAAAAATAAAAAGGCCAGATGTAGAGGTGAATTGTAGGTACTAGGGACTCTACAAGTTTCATTTGAAATTTCAGAACCTTCATGAAGAAATTTCAAATTCAAATTTCTAATAAACATTTTTAAATCAAAGAGAGTCTCTGGTAAATTTGCCTTTCTTGATGGAACAAAAGTCATACCCTTAGATAGTAAAGTCAGCCATTTCTGGATCTATTAGTGTTTCTGAAAAATTATACACATTAAAATCACCTACATTGTTCTTCACAATAGTTACCTTGTTTTCAGATATTATTACATTGTCATTTTCCATCACCGCAATTTCACTGTCGAGGTGAAGTTCATTTTCATCCATTTCGGCAAAGTCATACTTACATGTTACTTTATTTATACTTGATTCCTGCCCCTGCATTGGCTGTGTTGAACTTGTTTGTTCTGGGCTGTGTAGAACTGGGATGTGACTGCCACTGTTTTTTGTATGGTGGCTGAGGTGAAAAACCTGTTGTTCATTAAAATTTCGATGTCCTTGTTTATTTTGTTTGGAGGATATATTTTCTTTTTTCAAGTATGCATAAGAAGCTGGAAATAAAGACTTCATTATTTATACTTCATCTTTCTTGATCACCTTTCTCTTTTCAGGTATCCCTTGCACTTGACTTTTGTACTTCTGTCTCTCTTCTTCAGTGCTAGTTTCTCACTGCAGCTTCATTTGTTTATTCATAATGTAGTAGTGTCATTTATTGTAATGGGTCATAACACAAGTGCAGTTTTTTGGGGGTGATACTTTTCCTCCGCCTCATTGCTGACTATCAGCTCGTGTGCATAGCCTTCCAATTCAACCTATTTGCTTCATCTTGGCAAGAGCCTCACAGCTCATTCATTACTTGGGGGCTTGGGCTAAGTGAGGCAGGAGCAGGACGGTCATATGTGTGGAGGGATACGGTTTTCTTGGTTAAGCCCCTACTTCCCTTGTGCACACTCTATAACAACTCATAGGTAGGCTGTGTAATGGTACCAGCACTCTGCTTTCCTTCACTTCCTAAAGGGATGCAAAGCCAGCAGGACAAACACCCAACCTCATATTGGGAAGCACTTTGGGCTGTTTCTCCAATGTCCACCAGGGAAACTGTGGCATGTAAATGCTTCCCCAAGCATGAGGGTCCACCTCTTCATTCCTCCCTCAATCATTTGGCTCCTCCAGTGCTGAGGCCATTATTCCAAGCATTACTGCTGAGACTCCAATCAAGGCTCCACCATTCTGTGCCACAAAGCCTGATTTATTGTTTTAAAAAGCAGTTACCTGGGTATTGCCAAGTCAGGTTCTATAAAGCTACTTACTACAATGATGTAATGTGCTAAACTGTGAAGTGAGCTGTGTGTAACATGACTTAAAAAGCTTAGAAGCAGTAGATGACATCTGTTCAAGAGCTTAGTAAATTTCTGATAAAGTTGCATTTCATGTTGCATTTTAAGCTACTTCTTAGATGTGGAGTGTATAACTTTAATGCTAATGAGCTAGAAGCAGTCATGTGGCACACAGTTCTCCTACTGATCTCTCAACTGAATACATAAATCATTGAGGCCATACCACATCCTCCATACATCTGTGTTACCTTTTAAACCTTCAGCTACAACATGGCAAGCGAAGTACAATATACATTTATCAGAAATCAAGAAATACATTCTGTGCACCTGAGTACAATTGCTTTCAAAAGTTTGTGTATTGGACATAGAGAAGTATAATTCTCAGCAGAAAAAAATGGATCAACCCCAATCACTACGACTTCTTTCAATGAAAGGAAATTTGGCAGAAATCAGGAAGTTCCAGATTCAAAACTTTGATTTATTTCTCACTGTAAATGGAGTACATGAAAAGTTGGAAAAGGTCTAATGTATTACATTTCTGCAAATTTCTGAGGGAGAAGTGTTAACTTCATTTTCTTCATAGGCAAAAAGCCAAAACAGCAGCACTCGTGTGTGTGGGGGTTGAAGAATTACTGTGAACCCAGAAAGAATCTGCATTAAATTCACCACATGCTCTTTAAAGGGGCACAGAGTCCAAAGAAACGAAAGATGCTTATGTTACTGAGCTTAAGAGGATAGCCAAACACTGCCGATTTGTTGAATTACACAATTTATAAAAGATAGCTAGAGTGATAAAAAGGAATAAAAATGATTAAAAAAATGAAAAATTATTATATAAGAGATATGCTTACAAGAAAAAAAAAACAGACATTGCCTTATCAAAAGCTGTGAATATCTGCTGAGCAAATCAATATACACAATGATGTTAATGAGAAAAATGGTGCGTATAAGACAAATATGAATCAAATAAAAAGGCCAATCAGAGAAATAAGGTGAGGATGTACTGCAAAAGCAATGGAAAGGGAAAAAAAAGCCTAGCAAAAATTTAGAATGTATACGGTTGACAAGCATGCTCAATTTAATTTAAGTTAATTCATGTTTCATGTTGCTGGTATGTCTATAAGCATGAAAATAAGACTTGTCCTGCAATTTAATAAATGCTACAGAACAGCCTGGCTTCATGGTGTAAAGGGATGAAGCCCTTTACTGTGACCCAAGCAACCAGCATTTGTTTTGCAACACCAATACTGCAGAAGCCAGTCAGAGAAGAATAGTGGTGAAAAGCCATGTCCCACTTGCCTCTCCGGGGGGGGGGGGGGTGCAAGCTCTTGGTGTATACAGTGTGGCTCATTTTTCCCTAGAGACCGAAGAACCACCACTCATACTTTGGGGAAGGGGGAAAGTCTGCTTGAAAGTATTATTCCTGTTAAAGTGAGGGGACATCCTCTGTGGTCAGGCTACTGCACATCTCTCTTCTGTCCTTATCTGAGTGCATGTCAGAGAGAGGGTTAAAAATAAAAAAAAAATCTCAAACCACTCCTGATGGCTATCTAAATAATAACCTCTTCTTGTTGACTGTAGTCCCAGTGATGGAGAACAAACAGGCCAACTGTTTAGGATAAGCTGATTATTAAAAGACAGCAGGTGCAAAACCGGTAAAAAAAAAAAAAAAAAAAAAAATCCAGTAGAATCCATGCTAAAAAATGGGAAAGCCTGCAAAGCCACTCTTTCCCAAACCCACAAGCTCCTCCAGCACTTGAGCCACTAGTCAGCTGGGTTGTAGTAAGGGCTCCATCCTTCTATGACACTTGTCAACCCTCCTGTTCAGCATCCAGTCCCATTCTTTTCACTTTAGAGGACAGCTGGACACTACAGAATATCACCCAGGAAGCCGCCAGTGATTTTCCTAGCTATCCTGTATCCACATCACAGCTTGTCAGAGCATTTCATAGTGCCTGTCCCATATCTTACATGTGCTATTTTCCACATTGCATTACAGTGCTGCTTAGTGGACCACTCACATCCAAGCCCTACAGTGCCCTTGCCATAACACCTGATCTCCACAGGTGTCATTACAACAGCAGTCCTTACTTTCAACCTTCCTCCTCCAGGATGGGTGAGATGGCATCAGCCAGCCACTCATTCCCACGTTCCCCTTCTAGATCCAGAGATGCTAATTATTACTCTGTACCATGTTGTCATAGATTCTGCTCACGAATCAATGCTCTTGACAGCAGTGTGTGCCAATAAAGCTCTGAGTCACATGTGTTCTGCATGGTGAACCCCGTCTATGAATTCTGTTGCCTGATTTAAGGTATTTTAGCTTGAGATTATCTATTCAATTTTACTTCAGAACTCTGCTACCTTCCTGCCATCACAAGACATTGAGCCATGCAGTCTTGTTACACATAACCCGAGAAATGACAGTTAATACCAGGAGACCAACGAATCTTGCAGCACAAATTGAAATGTAAGATTATTTGTATGTGAAGAGAGAATATAAATGAAAAGGAAGGAATAACAGGCACAAAGTGCAGGGGTGGGGTATAGCACCTTTGATAGAGACAGGCAGAAATTGTCAGAGCACGCCATAAAATTAAGAATGGCAAAAAAAGTCAGAGGACATCACTTTTATTTCCTGGGCTGAGATTAATATAGGTCCACTGGGATCAGTGTTTGTATCCCAATCAACAAATTCAAAATGAAGGAATGAATAAATAAATAAAGCATGTCTAAAAGAAACCCTGTGTTGTTGTACAGAAGTGCACAAGTATTCTTTTTTGTTGATAATACTTACATTAAAGCATCTGATGCACTGAAGTCTGAAAATGTATCAGATGTAGAGAAACTCAAACATATGTCAGACTGTTGGAACGAAATAATGAACATTAAAGGAGAGAATGTTGATGTTGTTTACACTTGAACATCTACATTTATGGTAGGTACAAACCTGTACTATGTTCATCGTGTTACACTGCTGCAGTCATTACACTTGGGTGGAATCCCGAAGCTGAGGTAGGGTGGCTGGTTCTATAAGGCATTAGGGGTGGCTATAAGGCCCTGCAGCACAGCAGTGGTGAAGCCAGCTCTGGATTTGGAGTATAAAGGCAAATGGTAATGCTTGGTGAAGGTATGCACAGAACTCCATGTTGCTGCTTCCAAAATATCCTTGGTAGGTACTCCTCTGAGGTAGGCAGTTGAAGTGGCTGTTGCCCTGGTGGAGTGAGATCTAATGCTGCTAGGTACTGCTTTCCCATGGTGTGTATAGCAGAAATGTATACAATGTCCTATCCATTTTGAAATAGTCTGTTTCAAAATGGCTTTTCCCTGTGCTCCTGCAGCATATGCTACCAATAATTGCTCAGATTTTCTGAAAGCTTTGGTTTTGTCCAAGTAGAAGCGTAACTGCCTGTGAATGTCCAAAGAATGTAGTAGTCTCTCCCCTTTGTTCTGTGGTTTTGGATAAAAAGTTGGGAAGTGAATAGTTTGGTTTAGAGCCACACTTGATACCACCTTTGGCATAAACGTAGGGTTAGTTCTTAAAGACACCCTGTCCTGGTGGAAAATGAGGAAAGGTTCCACTGCCATTAGTGCCTATAATTCTGAAACTCTTCATGCTGATGTTATTGCCAGTAGCAGAGCAGTTTTCCAAGAGATATATTTTAACTCTGCTGTGTTAGCTGGCTCAAAAGGAGGTAAAGTTAATTTTTCCAAAACAAAGTTGAGGTCCCAAGTTGGAGTAGGTGCTCTACGGGGCGGTCATATGTTTTTAGCCCCTCTGAGGTACTGTTTGAGCAAAGGATTAGAGAAAATTGGTGGATCCGTGTTGTATTGAGCATAAATGGCAGAGGTGTGGATCTTGATGGATGAGAAGGAGAAGTCCTTGTCCAGCATCTCAGTTAAATATTGAAGTATCTGAGGAATGTTTGGGACAAGAGGATCAAGGCTGTGCACCTGGTTCCAGGCACAGAATCTCTTCCATTTATCCGAATAGGCTTTCCTGGTGCTAGGTCTTCTGCCCTCCAGAATGACATCCATAACAGCTTTGGAGAGAGGCATTGCTTGCGTGACTAAAGAATTTTCCATGCAGCTAGGTTTAAGGTCTTTAGCTGGCTGTGAAGTATCTGATTGTTGTGCTGTGTCAGCAAATGTGGGATTTGAGGTAAAATCCAGGGTGGTTCTTGTGCTAAGTTCTTTAAGATTGGGTACCAGTGCTGGCGTGGCCAGTCTGGTGCAATCAGGATCATCTTTGGCTCTTCTTGCCTGGCTTTTATGAGTACCTTGGGAAGGAGAGGTAAAGGTGGGAAAGCGTATACTTGCTGATTTTTCCAGCTGAATGAGAGGGCATCCACTTTCCATGCTTGTGGATGGTAACTCCTTGTGCAGAATTTCTGTAGCTGGCAATTCATTGGGGAGGCAAACAGATCTATGTCCGGGCTCCAACATTTTTGTGTTATCCTTCTGAATATTTGTGGATTCAATTCCCATTCGTGGGGATCCACAATGTTTCTGCTTAGGTCGTCTACCAGTGTGTTTTTCCTCTCCTGGCAGGAATTGTGCTTGCAAATGAACTTGGCAGTCTAGAGCTGTGTTTCACAAGGTCATGGCTTGTCTGCAGAGGGGGTAGGAGTGTGTGCCCCCTTGCCTGTTTATGCACCACATAACTGTGGTGTTGTCTGTCTTTAATAGTAGTTGTCCTGTATGCAGTAGGTCCTTGAAAGCTATAAGTGCATTCTGCACAGCTAGCATCTCTTTTTGATTGATGTGAAGGTGCCTTTGCTCTGCGGGCCACTCGCCCTGAATACATTTTCCTGAAATGTGTGCTCCCCAGGCGTAATCCGATGCATCTGTTGTCAGTGTTTGCCTGGCTGTGGGTTGAGTAAAAGGCTGTCCCTTGTTGAGGTGACAAGCTTGAGCCCACCATCGAAACTCCTGTTGAAGGCAAGGAATTAGTGGTATAACTGTTTCCAAATTTTGACAGTGTTGAGACCATACACTCTTTAGGTACCATTGTAGTTTCCTCATATGCAGTCTGGCATATGGAATTAGTAGTATGCAAGATGCCATGTAGCCCAAGGCCTGCAGAAGTTTTCTTGCATGGAGTTGGGTCTTTGTTGCCATCAATTGAAAGTATTGAGTCAGTTGTCCTTGCTTGTCTGGCGTGAGATAAGCCATCTGGGCCGTTGTGTTCAAGCTGACACCCAGGAATATTATCTCTTGTGAGGGCACTAGTTTTGATTTCTTTTCGTTTACTGTGTACCCCAGGCAACTTAATAACTTTTTTACGAACGCCAGATGTTTTAGAAGAATGTCCTTGCTCTCTGCTTGAATCAGGCAGTCGTCCAGGTACGGATAAATTTGAATTCCTTTTTGTCTGCAAAATGCAATTACTGGTGCCAGACACTTTGTGAAGACCCTGGGCGCAGTAGATAAGCCAAAGGGCAGTGCAGAGAATTGATAGTGCATTGAACCAGCTATGAATCTGAGGTATCTTCTGCAGTTTTGTCTGATAGGGACATGCAGGTATGCCTCCTTGAGGTCCAAAGTCACGAGCCAAGCTTTCTTGCCCAGCATGGGAAAAAGCTGCTGTAGTGTCAACATTTTGAATTTCGGAACATCCAGGTAAGTGTTTAGAGAAGAAAGATCCAGAATGGGTCTCCAGGCTTTGTCCTTTCTGGGAACAAGAAAGAGTCTTGAGTAAAATCCTTGTCCTTGCTCCTGTGGTGGTACCTTTTCAATAGCTCTCATGTCCATGAGTGCTGAAATTTGTTTTTGAGCCTCTGCCCATTGATTTGGTGGCAGATTTGGCGTTCCTTTTAACCTTGGAAGAGTGTGAAAGTGGAACCTGTAACCTTGAGATACAATGTTGAGAACCCATTTGTCTTTGGTGATGCAATGCCAATTGTGATAAAAAAGTGCCTGTTTTCCTCCTAAGGGGGCTGCCAAGAGAGAGCTGTTTGGCAGCTGTAGTGGGAAGTCATTGAGGCTGCTTTTTATATGGTTGGGGCCTGTCTTCCCCTTCTTTCTGGCCTGGTGTATCCCATTGTCGAGGCCTGTAAGGACCTTGTGCTTAACCTCTACCTCTTGGACATCTGTATCTGAACCTTTGAGGTCTGTCTGTGACTGGAAAGGACCAATTCTTTGTTGGCCAATTTCTGCTAAAATGAGGAGGCTGAACCTGTAAGAAATCCTTCACCGTTTGCATAGATTTTGCCTTATCCTCCATCTTCTTCAATACCTCCTCTGCCTTAATTCCAAACAACACATCCCGCTGCAAAGGTGCATCCAATAACTTTGCCTTAACATGATCTGGTAGTGTACGTTCTTTTAACCAAGCATGTCTTCTAATGACAGAGCCTGTAACTGCTGCTCTACAGGAGGCCTCTAAGGAATCAAAACCACATTGCAAAGTATGTTTTCCCACTTGTTCAGATGCATGCAATAAATCCTGCATTTCTTTAAAATTAGGAGGATCTGATTCTGGAAGCATCTTTTGTTTCAACTGAGACATCAAAAATTGCTGATATTTTAGCATGTGAAACTGGCAATTTAAGACTCTCATTGCTAAAGTTGCAGACGTATATACTTTCTTTCCCCATCTGTCTAATGCTCTGGAATCTCTGTCTGAGGGAACTGGGTTCTTTGCTGATGAGGCCTTAATCCCTTTGGGTCCCTGAGAAATAGTTTCAGGGTCAGCAACAGGGCTTTTATACAGAAACTTGTGAGAGTCTGGGACTCTGTAATATCTAATAGGTTTAACTGGGGCTGGAGGTAAGAAGTCAGGGTTTAAGCTGGATTCAGTGTACACATCATCCACAATATCTAACACTGGCAGGATAG
The DNA here is from genome assembly GCF_019279795.1 of Protopterus annectens. Taxonomy (NCBI): domain Eukaryota; kingdom Metazoa; phylum Chordata; order Ceratodontiformes; family Protopteridae; genus Protopterus; species Protopterus annectens. The sequence goes on along the minus strand of NC_056748.1, from coordinate 133,223,646 downwards.
CAAGGGGTCTGTGTTGAGGTAATAAAAGGAAGTCTCTGAGCCTTTTCTTGGATTCTGAGTACTCCTGGCCTTCCCAATGGAAATGTTTCCTCATGGTATGTAAGGTCTCCCCAAAGGAGTAGTCCTCAGGCGGAGAGAGGCTGATGGAATTGATTCCTCAGCATCAGAATCCTCATAAGGGGGTAAAGAATATCCTAGGTCTGAGGATGAATCTGAAGAAATGGACACCTGGTCAGAAGATTCATAGTCTGCATCCTGTCTGGGCCTTTTATCAGGAGGGGGATGGGACCCCCTGATCAGGGTGATTAGGTCTTCGGCCATTTTGAGCATTTGTTTCTTAGGCATGGAGGCCTGTCCTGGGGAATGCTGTATCTGTTTCTTTGTTTTTAAGGGGGGCTTAGACTTAGCAGAGGCTTTAATGGTTAACTGGGTAGGTCTGAAAACACCCTCTGAAGCTGTGGATTGTTCAGCTACTTCGGTTCCCTCTGGAGGGTTAGTTTTGGTAGGCTGAAACCCTTGTGCGTCCGAAGGCTCAACCAGCTCCACGTGGGAGTCGGAGACGGTCTGTGGCTCTGTGGAAGCAGTCGTCAGGGGCTGCGTAAGCGCCTCGCTGAAAACCGGAGAACCGGCGACCAGCCTAGAAGAGGCCTCATCGTCAGTTTTGGGCCTCGGATGCCGGTCCTTGTCTTTGCGCTTTTTATGTATTCCGGTCGTCGGAAGTTCTGATGGCATGGTGTAATTAAATTTTATGCCAAAATAATGTCGGGCAAAATCAAACCAACATTTAATAGTGCGCTTGTTAAACCTAGCACAAAACCGTCAACCAGTGACGTCGTGATCTGGGCTTAGGCATGGGATACAATAGGAATGGAAATCCTTATGAGGTATTTGCTTCCCACAAGAAATACAGTTATTAACTTTTACTGACATCGGTCTGAGGCAAGAAAAAGTTTCCACAACGGGGTACTTAGCTTTGTAGAAGACTTCGGTTATGGATTCGGAATGAAAATCTCAGGAGTCAGCCGACCGGCACTTGCAAACTGCTTTTGCTTCAGGCACCGCGCGGCAAGAAAGACTGAAGAAAATGGCGTTGGCTGCATCTTATATACCCCTGTCGCACTGACGTCAGGGAGGAGGCGACAGCAACTGACGCCGGACCAAGACTTTGGAACTCAGGCCGACTGGGAAACCGCCTGACGGCAGGATAACCCAAGTGTAATGACTGCAGCAGTGTAACACGATGAACATCTTAAACTAGACAGAGGTCCAAAGTATAATATTTTGCCTTAATATACCTTGGAAGCACTGGGATACAAAAATATTGAAAAGACAGCTGTGTTGCACAAACATAGTTAACCCATGCTGGTAAGCTGGCACAAACATTAACTCAATCTATGCTTATAAAAAGCATTACTGACATGATCATGTACTAAACACAGAGCACACAGATAGTTAAGCAAGTAATTACTATATTTATGAATCAGGTGAACATAAGGGATACGTGATATTGTTTTATATGGCAATTGTTCACAAAATAAAATCAGGAGTTCAGAATATTTAGGTTCATAGGTAGGTACTAGGCTATCAGCCCAAGGGCCTATGTAAGCCTAGCCAGCAAGGTTCCATGGCTTACGCCACCCAAGTTATTTTCCAGTGTCACTGTCGAGCAGAGACACAGAAGTGATCCCCGGCGTGTATTTTCTATTTCCCATCCACTCATCAAGATTTTTCTTGAAGAGTGCTAATGAAGAACTTTGCTTGACATAGATGGGTAGCTTGTTCCAGAGTATAGGAAGTCTCTGGGACAGGAATCTATCCCTCCAGCGTGTCCTGTTTATTGTGGTGACAAGGTTTAGGTCCCTAGAGCATGTAGCTCGGAGGGGTTGGGATTTCTTTAGGTGTAGCATGTCCAGCAGCTCTGGGTTTGACATAGCTTTATATGTTAGGCAGAGATCACCTCGGAGTAGGCGATATGCTACGGAGTAAAGCTGGAGTTTTTTGAGACTATCAGTGTAGGGCATTTGTTTGAGGCCAGTAATCCTCTTTGTGAGGTCCTTCTGTGGCCTTTCCAGCTGCTGCAGATGTCTTGTGAGGTACATTCCAAAAGGGGCGTTGTACTCTATAATGGGTCTAATGAGTGTTGAGTAGAGGGGAACAATGACCTCTTTTTTCCTGGATGAGAACCCTTTTATGATGAGGTGTGCCACGTAGAAGGCCTTCCTGACTACTGTGGCGATGTGACCATCAAAGGAGAGACTACTGTCCACCTGGGTCCCAAGGTCTCATCACGCATTCGGTGTTATGTAGATTGCTACCTATGTGGTAGTTCATGGGTACAGAGTTTTTACCAAAGGGGATGACACTGCACTTTTTGGCATTGAGCTTGAAGCCATGGCTCTGACACCAGGTATCTGTCTCAGTGAGGTCCTTCTGTAGGATGTCCACATCATTTGGGGACTTGACTATGGCTCCCAGTTTGCAGTCTTCTGCGAACTTCATTAGCCAGAGGCCTTCTGTGTTAGCCTGTACTTCAGAGAAGTAGATACCAAACAGGAGAGGTCCCAGGACGGAACCCTGTGGTACTCCACTTGTCACTGCTTTGAGGTCAGATTTGGAGTCTGCAACTTTTACAGTGTGGGTTCTGTCACTGAGCCAGTTGGCAACCCATCTTGTGATGTAGGGATTTATACCTAGTTTAGTGAGTTTAGCTATAATTCCAGAATGGGGGATGGTGTCGAAAGCCTTGGCGAGGTCAAGATAGGCTGTGTGAACTACCTTACCCTCATCCACGGCTTTGGTGACTGCCTCAAAGAAGTCGATCATTTGTGCAAGAAAGGGAATTCAAACATGTAACATACAGGCCACACTAATCACACTCTAATGAAGATGTGGCCATAACTATCTCAATAGTAAAGAACATGTGAACAAGCTGTACAAAAAGTTATGAGGGGTGTCACCTAGTAATTACGGATATAGGAATATTCCAAGGTTGGATTTTGCTCTCTCACCAGTTCAGTTGTCAATAGGTGGAAAGTTGAAAATCAAATTACCACTGTCAAGTACACTGATGCCTGAAAACCCACACAGAAGAAATGCTACAAAAACAATTGGCAGAGCAGAAATGCTGCTTCAAAAGAAACTGTAACAAATGGCTAGATTTACAACCTGGAGACAAAGTAATAATACAAAAACCTTAAATCTACAGACTGCATTTGAAGCAGGTGGTAAAACAGAAAAGCCAAGATACTAAGTTTATTATAGGGAAGACAGAAAGCTGTACTGAAAGAATCACAAACATCTGTACAAGACACATACATCAAAGTGGAGGCTCCAAAGAGAGGGAAACCCAGCCATGTGACAAGAAATGTCAAGTGTGAAAACTGAAAGCAATAAATGCTGCAGTGAAAGTCTCTAAAGTTGTGTGTCCAGGTCACGTTGTAGAGTAGGGAGAACTATCCCCTAGTAAACCAAACAAAGTCCAGCCCTGTGGCATACAGGGTTAAAGCCCCGACTATAAGCCAGATGACTAGGGAATGTTTAGTTGCTCAGGAAGCTGAAACAGCTGAGGAGGGGTGGGCAAGAGAAGTGCAAGTTTGTCAGCAAGCTTCCCTTGGTGGCGGCTTGTCACCCTGTAGTCACCTGACACTCCAGGGGAGTGGCACAGGCTGCTCTCTAGAGAAAAGGTTCTGTGGGAGGGGCATGGGTGGGTCCAACGAAATTAATATGGTAGCCCTTGTAAGGATGTGTTATGGAGGTACTGCACCTCTGGACAGGGGCATAGGCACTCCCTCAGCAGAGATGCACAACCCCATGTCACCACCAGGGTGTGAGATACGGTCACATAAGTAAAAGTGCCCTAACGGCTGCTATTATGATGGCTCCTTGATCATTTCTTGCAAGAGCTGATGGTCAGCATGTAGTGGGGCACCAAAAAAAGGCTTACAATTTAAAAAATGCTGCTACTGATCAAGAGATTTCCTGAAATGGTTTCTGAATTCATACAAAAGTTTTCATTTCTGAAGTAAATAACCCACGGCTTAGTATAATCTTTATACTGATAATTTAATATTAATGTTAAATAATGCATGATATATTACAGCTATACATATTAATTTTAATCTCTCTTTAAAAAAAGAGGGGTTATGATATAGGTATTTGCTTTACTGCTAATGAGCTAGCTAAAGTGATTTGCAAATCATGAAGTACACAGTTGTAGCAAAAGCATATCATTCTGAATATTGTTTATTTTATTCAAACGAAAAGCGCTTTACTATATTAAAGTTTTAACTTTTTTGCCATTTTTGTGCTGCTGTCTCGCCATTGCTCCTGTTTTTGTGGATTTATGCATTTGTTTTATTGCCTTGTTTCGAGTATCATTCTGAATACACATATCAGTGAGGCTACAGCACATCCTCTTTGTCTCTGTTATTATTAAGCCTCCTAACACTGCAACGCTGCCATCTTTTGTATGGGCAGTTTAACCCCGCAGAGGGTATTACTTGAACTATTTTAATTGCTCAGCTGTATAGTAGTGGAAGCACAACAAGAAAGCTACAGACCTCTGAAAAGTTTGAATTGTGTGCATCTTCTGATAAATGAAGACTGCACACCGCCACTCATCCAAGATGTCTTCCGAGCTTGAGACCATAAGAAGTTTGACATGGTTTAGCAATTAATTTGTTTTGTCATTTTTTTATTCAGTTGGCTTTATACAATGCTATCCTTTTTTCTGTATTTCAACCAATCAGATGTCGGTATTTCCTATGGTCATTTTTAATAACTACTAATACACCTTTAATTTTATTACAGCAATTAGCACACTGAGTAGCAAAAAAATCAAGATACTGCTTAATGCACGATAGTAAGGACCACCTAGTTAAATGGTGTTTAAAATAGCATTTATTTATTCTTTGTTTTTCTGAAGATCAAAGCCTCCAAACATAAGGTAAGCCGAACGCCTTCCCCGATCTTAATAATAACAGGTCCTTTGCAACTTACAAGAAGACAGATTCCCCCACAGTGATCTAAGTCAATGAAATTGCAACTAATGTAGATGTGCATCAATGCACATTTCAGGCTCATTCAAGTGTCTCACTGCTATACAAGGCAACTTAAAATCAGCAACAACAAACATTTTAGCTTCTGACTTCTCTGAAAACAAGCACTGGCAACAAATGATCAGAAAACATCATCACAAACTTAGATCCAGAAAAATATTCACAAAGGAATAAGTTGAAGATATAAAATGACATTCAGAAGTACATTTTTGGCTGCAAAAGTAGGAAAAAACATATTACGGGGTAACCCAGTGGACATATGGGATGAAATTCATGGGTTTATACTGTGCCTTAAAAATGAAGATGCTAATACAGCCTGTTCTAATACAGCAGGAATGAGGCTGGATATGACACTGAGCAATACATAACTAATCAGAAGGAAAATTAACACAGCAGGCAAGCGACATACCCAGATAGAAAAGTAAAGTAAAATTATCAGAGGAGCACATGGAACCATATAAAATAAAATTCACAGGCACATAACGAGTAGCAAAATACATAAAATTGGTTACACGGAAGTACATTTAAAAAACATAATATTCACAGTTCCATGCTGGCAAGTAAAAATGTGGCTGTGGAGTTATACTTAGGAAAGAAGTCATGCTGGGGTGTTTGTGGTGACACCTTTTCCTGTGACCAACATGACTGGCAAATGCGTCAGAATCAAGTAAGCATAACATTAACAGGTCTACAGAAACACTTACTACAAGTATATGTTTATTAAAAAGTTATCATGAAAACTGATGACAGGCCTTATCCAGCTTACATGTATTAATGTGCACAAAGGCACTTGAATTCATTAAGGGGCCATGCTGTTTATGCCCTGTTTTTTTAATCATGTCAGATAGGTTTTGTGGTGGTCATGAGAGTTTTTTTCCCATATTAGTTTCTGACATGCATGGTTTTCCAGCACTGGAATACAGTACAGAAAAAGGAAGAAATATAAAATTCTCTGGACAGTGAGCTTAGTGCAACATTCTTAAAGATCTGAAGGTACCAAAGTGACTTTTTAGGGGTCTGACTACTGTCATCCGTCAGTTTTATCCTGCAATTGGTACTATATTTTACATAAGAAAAAAATTCAGCCAGTCAGAATTTAAGAATTATCAATGGGTTAAAGACCTGAATGTCTCAAACAAGTTTTCAAACAATTGGCCAAGCCCATATGACTTCAAAAATTCAATATAATTATAAGAAATGGTAGATGGAGATTTGGGGGGTGGGGGGGTGGGGGGGCAGAATTGTAAACAATATCAGACGTTGGTCCCTAAGAATTCAATCTAGGCTTCCATGTCACCCCTTGAAGATAGGGTTACCATCTCTCTCTCTTTCTGCAGGACTCTGACATATGCATTTATGTCCTGTACAAAAGCATTAAAAACTGTAAATGTGACATTCTAAGAGAAAAAGAAAATCCTTTTCTACCTTTCCTCAAAACACTGCAGAAAACTGATACTACATCTCATGCAACATAACATGATAGGAAACAACATCAACAATTTGAATTCTAGAAAGGGGACTTGAGTTTCAGAAGAAAATAATCTTTAGTGGATGAGTGCGAGATTTGGACTGCAAAAATCTCTCACCTCATTAAGAAACACTCCACTATGGGTATCTGAAAAGGTGTCAGCAATATCAGAGGAGTGTGAATACAGCCAACCCTCATATTCTACAACCTCTTTTTAAATAAGTTTACAGAAAATTGACAGAAATCACAAGAGTCATGATCCCGAGACAAGACCTAAAGAATTTATATAAATGCAGTGGGAACATTATCAGGCAGAGTAAATGGTATTGGGATACAGTCTTATAGTTGGGTCAGCAAAATACACTACTTCAACAACTGTAAAAAGTGTTTTCTAAGACAGTTAAATGATCCAGTATAGAAAAGAATATACAGTTGTATAAGTAAAGGTATCTTAACAGCAGTTGTTCAAATGATGGCTGCTGCTACAGTAGCTTACGTTGTGTAGGTTATATCCTGTACTGGGATATAACAGTCGACCAGCTTCCAAAGCTTCAGGGCACTTTTCATGTGCTCAAACCATTAGCGAAAGATGAGCGGAATAAAAAGAGTGTTTTTTGGCACCAAGTCCTTCAGAACTTTCAAGCCAAAAGAGAGACCGAGAAGATAAAGCCCTGAAAAGATTGAAAAGATCAACATTAGGAAAATAAAAATAAGGGTCCTCACCCTAGTAACAAAAACATACAAAGATAAGAGTGAAGGAGGATGGAAGCTGCTACAGCAGCAGTGATCAATCGAACATCGACTGTTATGGTAAGTTTACTAACACAACTGCACTATGTTTATCATTAGGATCACTGCTGCAGTATCTTTATACTGCCAGGGAGGATAAAGAATGAGGGTTCAGCAGCCCCTTGGACAATGGTCTTAACAAAGTCAGTCCTAGACATGGAGAAGGAATCTAGCTTATAGTGCTTTGTAAAATTAAGATCAAAGGACCAAGCTGTTGCTTCTAGTATACTTCTAGAATCCAGCCCTTTCCAAAAAGGCAGAGATGGGTCCTGGTAGAATGAGCCCTGACCCTGCATGGCATTGCCTTGTTGTGGTAGGTATTAACATGTGACAACCACTTGGAAACAGTCTGTTTTGATACAGGTTGTCCTTTTTTTACTTACCTTTATAAGAAATGAACAATGGATCAGAGTTCCTGAAAGATTTTCTTCTGACAAGACAGTAGCTGAGTTGCCTATGGACATCTAAAGTACGGAATATCTTTTCTCCTTCATTTTTAGATTCTGGAAAGAAGACAAGGAGATGGATAGCTTGACTCAAAGTAAACTTGAATACCACTTCAGACATAAATGAAGGATTAGTTCTCAAGGAAACCCTACCTTTGTGGGAAATAAGACAGAGCTTGTAACTCAGATACTGTCCTTGCAGAGGTCAGAGCAATAAGTAACACTGCTTTCCATGTTAAGAAACCCAAGTCAGTCTGATGAGATGGTTCTAACTGAACAAAAGTTATTTTTTCTAACACAAAATGACGACTCCCAAAGAGGAGTCATCTTTTTCTAGGAGGCTTGGTATGTAAAAAGAAGTTATGTTCTTACCATAACGTTCCATGTGAATTTTTCATCTCGCCTTTGTTCTTACACATGGGTTCGGAGCCGATCCTCGGTTCCGAGTCGGCCGCTTCACAAGCTCTGCATCTAAGAGAAAGCTCGAGGCACAGTCTATATCCCATGATCCTCCTCTACCATCCCTCAGATCTAGTTTGCAAGAACCAGAACGCACTACTAACCACTGCGTCTAACGCTCACGCAATCACACACTTGAGACTGAACAATATTAGAGCCAACCACAGATAGGGATATAGCTAATATGCAACTTACTGAAGAATAGGTAGAATAGGCAACCTAGAGAATACCAACCAGGCACTAGTCGTACCCGCTCTTCCAGAACGTGGTGGGGGAAGGAGGGAGGGGATGTAAGAACAAAGGCGAGATGAACAATTCACATGGAACGTTATGGTAAGAACATAACTTCTTTATGTGAAATTGTTCGATCTCGCCGTTTGTTCTTACATCCGGGTAGCGTCCCTAGCTCCGTTACCCTGGCTGACTCATGGAAGAATGTTCCTGAGTACAGTGGAACCGAAGGACGCCCTGTCTACTTTGTAGTGAGTGACACACGTATGAGGTTTTGCCCACATAGTCGCTGCACAAATAGTATCCAATGGAACAAGAGCGGCATGGGCTAAAGAAGTAGAAACGGCCCTAGTAGAATGAGCCTTAGGCTTGAATGGAAGTGGTTGCTTTGAAGCTGAATACACAAAATTTATGCAGTCCGAAAGCCATTTGGATAATGTCCGTTTTGTTACTGCCATACCCTTCTTATTATCTGCGAATGAAACAAACAACTGATCCGATTTTCTGTAATCCTTTGTTCTGTCCAGATAAAATCTCAGTTGCCTATGTACATCCAACTTGTGCAGCATGTATTCCAATTTATTTGAATGTTTTTTGAAAAATGTGGGAAGTTCTATAGATTGGTTAATGTTAAACACAGAGCATACCTTTGGGAGAAATGATGGATTTGTACGCAAGGAGACTCTGTCTGGGTGAAAAACCATGTATGGTGGCCTGACTGACAATGCCTGCAGCTCTGAAATTCTACGAGCTGAGGTAACAGCAATGAGGAAGAGGGTCTTCCATGACAAACACTTAAGTGAGCAGGCTGATGCTGGTTCGAATGGTGGTAGCATAAGCTGAGACAACATCAAATTCAAGTTCCATGGAAAAACCGGCTCGCGGATGGGTGGCCGAAGGTGAAAGGTACCCTTTATGAAAGCCCTACAAAGCCTATGAGACATAACTGTAGAACCCCCTTCACCTACATGGAAGTTCGATATGGCCGCTAATTGCACCCTTATTGTAGAAGTAGAGGCCCCTTCGTGAAACAGTGTAGATAAAAATTCCAGGATTTTGTGTATCGGGGCTACCAAGGGGTCTAATCCTAGTGCTGACGCCCAGCAAGCAAAACGTTTCCATTTGCTTTTGTATAATTTTCTCGTAGAAGGTTTGTGGGAAGAAACTAAAATGTGTTGTACTGTAGGAGACAAAAACTTTGACCTGGCTAAATTGGGAAGTGGAGCAGCCAAGCTGTCAGTTTGAGGGACTGAAGGGATGGATGAGGAACTCCCGACGAGTGAGTCAATAAGTCTGGCACTGGGTCCAGAATCCATGGTTCCTCCATCAGGTGGGCTCGAAGGAAGGGAAACCAGATCTGTCGAGGCCAGAATGGTGCTATGAGTATGATCGTCCTTTCCAGATTCCTGGCTTTCTGTAACAATTTGGGAATCAAAGGGACAGGAGGAAAAGCATACAGGAGACCCGGGGGCCAATCGTGTACCAGTGCGTCACTGGGGGCACCCCCGGAGGGGGAAGAAGGGCAAAGTAGCTTCTGCATTTGGCATTCAAGGGGGATGCAAAAAGATCGCAGCAAGGCTGGCCCCATCTGTGGAAAATCCTTTCCGCTACTTGACTGTTCAGGGACCACTCGTGGGGCAACAGGATGGCTCTGCTCAACCTGTCCGCAATGACGTTGGATGACCCCGGGATGTGCGTTGCTATCAGAAAACGACCTGTGGACGCAGCCCATTGCCAAATTCTCAGGGCCTCTCTGCATAATGGATAAGATCTGGTTCCACCTTGCTTGTTTATGTACCAGACCACTGACATACTGTCCATCTGTACTGCCACTGTTCCTAGAGGTAGAGATTCGTGAAAGTGTTGCAACACTAGGAACACCGCTCTCAACTCCAGAACATTGATATGCAGATTGTACTCTATTTTGGACCACTCTCCTTGGACTGTTCTCCCCTGGAAAAGCCCCCCCCCCCAGCCCATCAGGGAAGCGTCCGTGGTTAGTGTGGCTGTAGGGCTGGGTAGTACAAACGGACGACCCATTGTCAGATCCTGGCTGTTTAGCCACCATCGAAGATCCCGCTTGCAAGACTCCGTGATCGAGATGTGGTGTGACAGAGGGAGCTGTTGGAACGACCACTGTGCGAAGAGCAGCCACTGGAGGATCCTCATGTGCATCCTGCCCAGAGGAACTGCAATCAGGGTGGCTGACATCATGCCTAGAACTTTCAGCACTTGTGCCGCAGAAACTTTTCTGTTCCGAATAAGAATAGCGACCTGGTCTCTGAGGGCTGATACTCTTGTTTGTGGAAGCTTGATCAGCATTGTGGTAGTATCTAACTCCGCCCCTATGAATGAGATATGCTGTGAGGGCGATAAGGCAGATTTTCCGAAATTGACTGAGATCCCTAAACGGGAACAAAGGCTGATTGTGTATTCCCTGGATTGTACAAGGCGATGCTTGGTGGTGGCGGTGAGGAGCCAGTCGTCCAGATACGGAAACACCCGGAATCCTATCCGCCTCAGGTGAGACGCCACTACTGCCATGCATTTGAACACCCTGGGGGCTGAGGTGAGACCAAAGGGCAGAGCTCGAAATTGGAAATGACTGGCTCCCAGCCGGAAGCGCAGATGATCCCGGGACGCTTTGGCCATTTTGAATAGAGCACATCCAATCATCCTTCTGCAGGAAAGGAAGGATCGACTGTAGCGTGACCATCCGGAATTTTTCCTTCCTTACGAAGGTATTGAGTTTGCTGAGGTCCAAAATCGGCCTCCAGTCCCCTGTTTTCTTTGGAACTAAAAAGAATCTTGAGTAAGTTCCGGATCCTATCTGGTCCGCCGGGACTGGTTGGATGACTCTTTTTTCGAGCAGCTTTCTTATTTCTATGGCTACTTGATCTCGCAGATTGGGTGGAACATCTGGAAATCTCTTTTGTTCAGGGGGCATGGTTATAAATGGGATGTTGTATTCTCTGGTTACTACGCTTTTTATCCAGGAATCCGTAGTAAGATTTAGCCAGGCCTCTGGGTATAAAGCTAAGCGACCCCCGACTGCCTCCAGAGTACGACAGTCGGGCCTCCCCTCAGGAGTGCTGGAAGGGCTTCCCAGGGTCGCTATCCCTGTCGCCCTGGTTCTGCGGACCCCCTCTGCCGCCTGGGCGGCGTCTTCCATTCCTGCCTCCTCCTCTGCCTCTGGAGGAGGTGTCACTCTGTGTGGACTGGAAAGATCCCAGAGTCTTTCGGAACCACATTTTTCTGCCTCTTTGCCCTTTGGGGTACGGTCTGGTCGGGGCGGAAAAACGGACCCCTACGACAGACAAGGTCTTACCTTCTTGCTCACACCGAGTGAGAGTCTCCTTCACTTTGGGACCAAACAGGGTGGCACCATTCAAGGGGGCATTGGTAAAGGAAGACTTGAAGGCTTCCGCAAAGGAGCAAAGGCGCATCCAGGATTGCCTCCGTAGAGCAATCGCTGAAGCTGCAGCCCTACTCGAACCCTCAGCCGCATACGAGATGAGCCTCATGGACGAGTTTACTATTGAAGTGAGGGTGTTAAGCTGTGCTGTTACCTTTTCGGAGACAGCAGCATCTGTGTTACCCTGGAGAGTATCTCCCAACTCCTTAATGAGATCTCTCTGAAGTCGTGTAAATGCATGAGGTAGTTCAGCGAATGCATGGAAAAAGTCGCCGAACTGAAAACGCGCTTCCCATACCTGTCCATAGTCCTGGAATCCTTGTTAGGAGGATGAACAGAGGAAGATGACTCAGACATTTCCTTCTTCATGGCTGCCGCTACCACCATAGCATCCACTGGGACTCCTTTAGTAAGATACGTTTTGTCTCGGGGGGGCAGTAATATATTTATTCGGCCTCCTAGGGACTGGTTCCACTGTATCAGGAGTCTCCCACGCCCTTTGAGCTATTAGGCCCATTAGCTCATCGAAGGGCGGGGTCTCCCAGGAGGTAGAAGGTTGAGCCCCAAATGCCTTCAGCAACATCTATTCGTCCTCAGTGGGGGCAAGGGTCTGCCAATCACCCCTCTGTTTCAAGATCTCCAGGATGTCAGCAAACGAGACATCCTCAGAGGGGGACCGTGGGGACCCCTCTGACTTATCCAAATCGGTGTCCGATGTCAATGATTCTTGCGGAGAATCAATGTGCCTCCTCTTGCACAATTTCTTCCTCGGGACTTCATCAGAGGGGGCATCTAGTGAAGCTTCCGAGGAACAAGGAACACCCTCTGGGGCTGGCTGAGGCATTGGGTCTCTACGCTTGGGAGGGACCGCTGGTACAGAAACAGAACACGGCCCTTTGGGGGAAGGAGAAGACGATTCCGATGAAGTGAATGTCTTTTCAGACAAAACCTTCCTCATGACGGTGAAGGCACCGTAGCCTCGGGCCGAGGATTCCACCAGATCCGAAGAGCATGGTAGTTTCCCCGAGACCGGGACCACGGGCTCTGACCCCGAGGACGGAGCCGAACTAATCTGTGCCGAGGCTCCGAGGGGAAGAGTCAGAACCGAAAGTTCAGTTCGACTCTCGGCCCCGGAACCAAGGAGAGACCGTTGGCTCTGTGAATCCTCAATGGGCTCTGAGGGAGTCGAGGTCAGTGGCGCCGATCGCATAAAAGTAGGCTTCTGTACCGAGGGTTCAACAATCATCAGTTCCTCTTCTCCCAGCTCCGAAGACTCGAAAGGTCTCGAAGGAGGATCTGCTGGAGATACAGGGAGGGCTTCCAGTTTCGAAACCAACTGGGACGAAACCGCAATTAGTTTGGACAGAGCCATATTCTCCATGAGCTTCTGTACCACTCGATCCACGTCAGTATCAGATAACGGCCTGGAAGAACGGGTCGAAGGGGTCGAAGATGTCACCGACCGAAGGATAGAGGGAGGAGGCACCTCCGACACCAGCTCCAAGACCTGAGGCTCGATGAGAGATAATCGCTCAGTGCTCGGCCCCGAGGTCTGTGGAGCCGGCGACCGAACCTTAGACGAGGTGCTCGGAGCCGATGACCTGGGCTCCGATACCTTCAAAGTCTTCGACCCCTTCGAAGACTTAGACGCCTGATCAGCCTTCTCCAAGGCTTCTTGAAAGTCAGGCTTTAGTAAGCCCCTTTCTATTAGCTTCCTGCGCCTTTCCATCATGACCCTTCCACTGAAAGAGTGACAAATAGAGCAGTCCTCCTGCAGATGGCGAGGGCCAAGAAAGTAGACGCAGGAAGCATGATTGTCAGTAATGGACATCTTCTGTCCACACTGGCATCTTTTGAACCCCGATTTAGCTTTTTCTGCCATGACTAACAGGGAATAAACTTTACCAACAAAGTTAAGCTAGCTTACCAACAGTATAAACACTAATTTAACTATGAGTAATTAGTCTAGGTATAAACATTATGAGAAGTTAAGTAATCTTAGCAACAGTCAATATAAACACTAATTTAACTGTGAATAACTAGTATGGATATATAGAAAAACACTGCACACCAATACTACAATGCTAATTATTAGAAAAAACTCTAACTAAGCTTATAAGAGCAACTACTATAGCTGTCAGAGCCCTGACAGGACTAAATAGGCCTAAGCCCTAAAATTATATCTGTGTATATATATACAGATATATATATATATATATATATATATAAATGCAAACTCCTAAGAGGAAAGAACAAAACAATTTAAACAGCTCTAATATTGAAACTACTGCAAAAAATACAAAAGTTTTAACTGGCCCGAGCTCTCCTCGACACGATCTGCTGCAGCGGCAAACTAGATCTGAGGGATGGTAGAGGAGGCTCATGGGATATAGACTGTGCCTCGAGCTTTCTCTTAGATGCAGAGCTTGTGAAGCGGCCGACTCGGAGCCGAGGATCTGCTCCGAACCCGTGTATAAGAACAAATGGCGGGATCGAACAATTTCACATTATCCCTTTCAAAAACATTTTCACATGATATTAAACTGAAAGGGGCGGGGGATCCATGGGCAGACATTCTGAAATGGATGACAACTGAACCTTGATAGAGGATTAAGACAGGCAAGAGAACAGTAAATTTCATGGATAATGCAGAACCAGAGAAACACTAGATCTAAAAGGGGGCTGATTTCTGTCTTGACAGCCTAGAAAACCATTTCCATTTTCTAACACAAGATTTTTAGTAGCGGGTTTTCTTGTCTCCTTTAATATCTGATGGACATCCCCAGAAAATAGGTGCCTAAAAAGTAATAAAATGTTATCATCTAGGCAGTCAGCTGTAGTTGTTTGGAGGTCAGAATGTATCAAACACCCCTTGTCTTGTATGAGTAGGTCCGGTCTATGAAGAAGCTTACAAGGGAGAACCACTCTGTTGCCTAGTCCAGACAGAACTCACCACATTGATCTTTGGACAGTCCTTTTGAATCTTCAGAATGACCCTGGATATTAGAGAAAATGTGGAAAAACATACAGGGACATTCACATCCAAGAAAAGAAAAAGCATCTGTCTTCCAGTTCTTCCACAGAGTCCTGGAGCAGAATTTTACCAACTGATTATTTTAAGTAGAGGTGAAAAGATCTATTTGAGGTCTTCTTTACAGCTGGATCAATTCCTGGAACAGTATCTTTCCCCAGATTCAGTTTCCATTCATGAGGATATGTCCTGATCCTGCTCAGTTTTTCTGCTATACAATTTTGCTCTGATGGTATGTAACCTGCCTGTACAGTAAAACTGTGTTGCAAAGCTATATCCAAGGCTACCATGGCTAGTCTGCACAGAGGGAAAGATCTAGTTCTCCTCTGTTTGTTTATGACTTTGTCAATGGCAATGCACTGGATCAGCTGGTCAACACTCCAAGAGAGGTGAAAATATCCTGGACCTGGTACTAACCAACATGCATAGCTACTGTATCACCCCTACAATGGCACTCTCCTTGGTAAGATCTGACCATAAAGCGATCATCTGACCCCACTTGTCATGGTCAAACAAAAAAACTTTTCCAAAGCTGACCACAATCTCCAGAGACCAGGAATAAGCAGCTTCGCAGTCAGTGGCCCTTCAGTTGGAACTAGCACAAATGTCAAAGCCTACAGCACAAAACTATATCAGCACCTACATAGCTGTATGGACTCAGCAATACCTGACAGGTCCAAATTATCTTCCTCAAGGAAGAGTAAATCAGTCTGGTGGACAGCAACAATAAACAAAGTCTATAATAAAAGGAAAAATTTGCTGTCCAGAACCAAAAAGGAGCAGGTGCCAAGTTGGAAGCAGTCTCTCCTTTGTCAGAACAAGCAAATAAGATCACTGGTGAAATTCAGTAAGGCTAACATCAAGTCTAAATTGGCCACATCCACTAAGGACAATCACAAAGCCTTCTTCACATACGTCCGCAATCTCAAAGGTGCCACCCAAATCTGCTCCGAACTGGTGGTCAAGAACACCACATACACAAAAGCCGCAGATACAGCTAACCTGCTGGCAGACAGGTTCAGTGAAAACTTCACCCTCCCATCAGTAAACGAGGACATCCCCAGTACCTGCCCCCCTCCTCAAATCACCAGGGAGCAGGTCTTTAATGCCCTTTCAAAGTAAAAAAAATACAGTCTCCATGGGACCTGACAACATCCCTGGCTGTGTCCTACATGAACTCAGGCATGAGCTCTCAGCTCCATTAAGCACCCTATTCAACCAAAGCCTGAGCTACGGCTTCATCCCAGCCAAATGGAGGACAGCTGCTGTCATTCCTGTAAACAAAGGTGCAGTATCCACTAACACCAGGCAATTATAGGTCCATCAGCCTAACTAGCCTGATCTGCAAGGCCATGGAATGCATTATCACAGACCTTATAAACAAGGACATTGGCAACCTCCAAACACTTGACCGCACAGTTTGGTTTTGTCAAAGGGAGATCATGCCTGCTAAACTTGGTCGACTTCTTCGAAGCAGTCACCAAAGCCAAGGACTAGGGGAAGACAGTGCACACCACCTACCTTGACCTAACCAAAGCCTTCAATACTATTCCCCACTTGGGCATAACAGATAAACTCTCCCAGTTAGGTATCAACACTTATGTTACCAGACGGGTAGCTAACTGGCTCACTGACAGAACCCACTCAGTCAAAATAGGGGAAGCCACAGCTAGTAGTAGACCCATAATGAGCAGGGTACCCCAAGGATAGGTCTTGGGGTCTCAAATGTTTGGGATATACTTTTCTTAGGTGCAAGTCCAAACCACTGGTCTGTGGCTGACCAAGTTTGCAGATGACTGCAAACTGGGCGCTGTCTTAAATTCCCCGAGTGATGTGAACATTCTCCAAGAGGAGCCATACCCAAACTAATGACTGGTGCCAGAAGCATGGCCTCAATCTGAATGCCAAGAAATGCATCATTATCCTCTTTGGGGAGAATGGTGTCCCCACTAATTATCACATTAATAACAACATACTAAACATGCAATCAGTAGTGAGGGAATTCGGCACCCAGGTTGATAGCAAACTGACTTTTGACCACTACGTTGCCTCCGTTGTATGGAAGGCTTTCTACATGGCCCACCTCATAAGTATGGATATTTCACCTAGGAGCAAGGAGGTCATAACATCCCTGTACTCCTCCCTTATCACACCCACTACTGAGTACAATGCCCCCTTCGGCATGTACCTTGCCAACCACATGCAGCAGCTGAAGAGACCACAGAGGTTCCTGACCAGGAAAATCCAGGGTTTCAAACACCTATCCTATACAGATAGAATAAAAGCCCTGTCCCTCTACTCAGTCTCATACAGACTGCTCAGGGCTGACGTGTCTGGCATACAAGGCCATCTCAGACCCAGCCTTGATAGAATTGCTGCATATCTGTAAGTCAAACTCCACTCGTGCAACCTGCACGCAAGGCCTCAACCTGGTTGTGACATTAACAGAACTTGCTGGTAGGATACATCTGCATCTCAAAGACTCCCCCATCTGTGGAATAGACTCCCTCTCCATGCCAAGCAAAGTACCTCACTAGCCCTCTTTAAGAGGAACCTGGACGACAGGATGAGAAACAGAAAGTACACCCCTTGGATCCCACCTGTGTCCCTGCTGGACAGGAGAAACAGGTGCTGACTTTGTGGGAACATTGGGGAAATTCCTGGCTAGGCTTATAAGGTCCTCCAGGCCAATAGTCTAGTATCATCCTTTGAACCTATCATTATGGTACTGTCAGTCATACAAGTCCTGGGGACCACAGACGGCTGAGAGAAATGAGAGCATTTAAATGTGCCAACGTCTCTTTTACTTTTGTACGTTTTGATATTTTTGTTCCAAAAAAATTTCATTTTTATCCTCACAGACACTGCCCCCTGAAGCAAAGTCTGACATGACTGTTGTTAAAAACTGTGGTGGAGCAGAAACAGATAAAGGGAGACCTAGATTCAGATAAATTTGTCCTCTTCACCAAAATGTCTCCCATTTCACAAACCCCCAAACTGGTATCCAGAATGTCAAGGGATGTTGATTTTAGATACAATTTGATTTTTCTCATGTGGAGTCTTGCTAGAGGAAAAGCGAGAATCATACAGGCCATGAGACCCATACTCCAGAAAAAATCTCAGACTGAGACAGTTGTCTGAATGGAAAAACTCAGGAAAAGATCTAAAGACAGATTTTATTTCTTGAATAAGAAAAGTTCTTTGAACTGGGGTTTCCAGGAGACACTCCATGAAAACAATTATGTAAGGAGGAGTTAAATAAATGTTCCATATGTCCTCCTGGAACCACAGCCTCCCAAAGTGATAGATTCCTGAGACCTTAAAAAAAAAACTGCAAAAATAAGTAAGTTATCCAAATAAGGAAAAAATGTGAACACCTTGCAGTCTGCAGTAGGCTATCACAGGAACCAGACACTTTGTGAATACCCTTGGAGCAGTGGCTACATCAAAAGGTAATGCAGAGAACTGATAATGTAATCCAGACACAGAAAACCTTAAATAGTCTAAAATCTGGATATATACAAAGGTGATGATATACATCTCTTACATCTAAGGTCACCAGAAAACTGAAATGGGGAATAAGGGGTAACAAGCTGTGAAGGGATAACATTTTGAATTTGGGCACCTTCATAAACAGGTTTAAAAAGGAAAGATCCAGGAATAGTCTCCATGAGTCTTCCTTCTGTAGCACCAGAGACATTCCTTTTTTAAACACCTTTATTAAATTACCATTAAGACAAAGTCAAACATACATTAACAGAAAAGAAAAAACATTTTAACATGTTTCCATTTAAATACAAAATATATCACATATATTTTTTTTACTGCTATAATCAGTCCAACATTAAAAAAATGCTAAATTCCTGCCTTCCCTTAAATCTCACTCTTCCTCCTCCTCCCGAACATTATTATGCATGCATTGTTCACACCATTTCCAGTTACTTCTATGTAATCTGCTCCAACCCTTTTCTAAAGATGTCTCTTACAGTTCTGTTATCTCTTTTATAACATTCAATACCACAAATACAGTTGGTGTAGACTCTAATTTCCATTTTCTAATAATTGCTTTTTCGGCTGCCAACAGAATTAAACTTAATAAGGTCTTACTATGTCTAGGAAATTCAGATCTTGTATCCCAGTTCAAAAGCATCATTTCCTTGCTTACAGCCATTTGCTCATCCAGTACTTCTGACGGAGTACTTTATAGGGAATTCTTAAAATCTGCCAATTCATTACACTCCCAAAACACATGTTTCCAGTTACCTCTTTCTTCTCCATCATACATCTAACATTTACTATCTACCTGAAGGAAAATTCTTTGAAATCTGTTTAGGGTATAAAAATACCAATGCAAACATGTCCAAGCAAAGATCCTAAACCCTTTGGACTTGGCTGCATACCTGTGAATCATATCTATGTCTTCCTGTTATTTTCTTGCAAATTGCTTTTCCAAACTATCTTCCCAATCTTGTCTAACCTTCTCTGATTGATTCTTATAGTTATACTGCAATATTATATATGTGCTACTAGTTATCCCTTTTTACCAGCTGGTTCTGTTCCAGATTCAAGTAAAAACTCTAACACAGCAGGTTTTTCACTTAACACAATTCCCTTTCCTGTCCATTTGCCTGCACTCTGAGATCAAGCCCTGGTAGAGAAGGGAGTTCACTAGCCTGCAAACTGAATGTCTTCTTAGCCTCATCCCACTCTATTACCTTTCCTGCATGAGTTATTTGCTCCCAATATCTTGGTTCCTTTGCAAGGTTTTTCCAGTAAATTCCAGGCCCCAACTGCTCACCCTCTGTACCCCTACCTGCAATTATCCCATTGGCAAAAAGTCTCCTTTCCATTCTTGTATTGGTTTAGCTTTTAGAATACTTTCTGCTACTTTATGAATATAATATTATTTATGGTTGTTATTCTTTTCAAGGATCTATGTCCTAAACCCCACCCTCTCTTTCTTGAATTTCCCCCTTGTTTCATCATCACCCCTTTCTACTTTGAATTAGAACCTTCTGCTAGTGTTATGTATATGAACCTTAATTTCTTGATAACCATACTACTAATTATATCCTTGTATTTCTGATTTCCTTATTTTCTTTGCCAATGGCTCTAAAATAATGCAAATAACATATAGGAAAAATGATATCTCTGCATGGTTTCTCTCTTCAAACACAGCTTATCTGAGAGGAACTCTGTTTTAATTCTTGCCTCTAATCCTTCATATATCCTTCTAGGTAACCTTATTATTGTGTCAGGGAATGCAAATGCTTCCAGTACTCATAAAAGCTCAGCTTACTCTGTCAGTACTACAAAGTTTCCTGAATAAATCCCTTCTCCTAACTGAGGAAGAGGAGGGACTGCTTCCATCACCTTGAAATAAGATATGCTGAATGGCAGGAGGGAAAATGGGAGTCTGGCCTTCTATCTGCAAGGTAAAGATCATAACCATTATGCCAACCCTGGTCCTGTTATATCAACTCCACCCAAGTGTAGCATAAAACCGCTTGGCAAACGTGGAGAAGAAAGGCTGAAAAAAACGAGAGATTTATTAAATCGTCTTACCTCTCTCATCACACTTTTAAGGACATCTGCAGTAGATGGTCCAAAAATTAACTCCCCGACAAAATAGAATTCAAAATGTTAGCACTGGCATCTTCTGGAAGGTTCTGAGACTGTGACCAAGCAAACCATTCCATAACAGTTCCAGTGGAAGCAGCCATGGAATTGGCATTGGCAGAATCATATCCACATTTCAAACAGTGGGTAACCACTTGAGATACAGAAGTAATTATGTTACACTAACAAGTATTTTTCCTCAGAAGAGGAAACAGATGCCATAATATTCTCCATGTTCTCAAAACAGGTAAACAAACTTTATCAAATGAGATTGACAGTTGAGCGAATGAAGGGATTGGTAATAACCAGATGTTTAGCAGCAGCTGGGTTCTCTAAAGCAATAGTTGCTGGGTCTGAGTTGAGCTGAGTGAAGAAAACCTTATAAGATTGAGGTACTTTATGCAATTTATATGCTTTCTTGGGGCAGCAGGCTGGCTGTCAGACAAGTTACAGATTGTGAGAAAAACATCATTCAATACTGAGAGAACAGGAGGAATTGAAGTAGGTTCTAGAAAGTACAGCTGTAATAAATCATAGTATTTCTTTAGGGAAATGGAATGTCATTGTGCTTCCACTGAAACATGTGATTCATTCTGGAAATAGTTTTAGCAAAAGAAAATCCTTCAAAGGGGCTGTCAGAAGCCATACTCTCCTCAGAATCTAAATCCAAAACCTGGGGAGACAAAATAGAATCTGTCCCTTCACAAACATTTTGCAGCTCAAGAGCTTGAACCTCTTTAGAAAATGAGGAATCCATTTTCCTTTCACAGGAAACAGCTTAAGTGGAATGATCAACAGCCTGAACTAACCATATTCTAATCCTAATAAAACACTCCTGGCCAAAGTGACAGAGACAGGAGAAAAATATGTCTAAGAATTGGACGGCGCAGTGGTGCAGCGGTAGCATTGTCGCCTCACACCAAGAGGTTCCCCAGTTCATTTCTCGACTGGGGTGCCTTCTGTGTGGAGTCTGCATCTCCTCCCTGCGTCCATGTGGGTTTCCTCCAGGTGCTCTGGTTTCCTCCCGCGTTACAAAGACATGCATCTGGAGCACTTCTCCCCAGGTCTCCATGAAAACTGGCTTGATTCCAAGTCGGACTTTCCCGGTAAGCAAATGTTAAATAAATAATAAATAAATTTGCTTCTTTTTGACAGTAATATCTGAAGATGCAGACCCACTTTTGCCAGGTAAAGCCTTCCTAGGAATAAGCGTAGCATTTTGGTTAGACAGAAGAGCATTTCCTGACCCTTCTCCTAGGACCGACATGAGTGGTTCACCCTTGTCAGCAAAGGGCACTCCCAAAAGCCACAGAGGAAATGTCTAAGCCCCGGTCCATGGTGGCAGTAGGGACTACACCAGACAGAGTCAAACAAAAGATAAATGCTCATGAAAACCAGAAATGGCCACAACAGAGCCACCCATCTGCATCTGAGGCACTTTAAGTCCTGATTCCTGAGGTGGCCTGGAAGCAGTAGTCAGCAAAAAGTACAGTTTTGTACCTACCATAAATGTAGATGTTCGAAGATCCACATTGCTGCAGTCCTAACAATTGGGGTAGTCCGCTGTCCTCGGTCGGCCCGAATATCAAAGTATAAGGCTGACGTCGGTCAGGGCGCATTTGACTGACGTCAGTACGTCAGGGTACAAATGCGCATGACCGGCATCATATCCTCAGTCTTTTCTTGCCCCAGATGTCAGAAGACCCTAAAAAGAAAGGTCAAAACCAAAAGACAGCAAACAACCAACCAACCACCCTTGCACGAACTATAGTACAATACATACAATATACACAAAATGTACAACCCAACCCACACAACCACCTCTAACAACAGAGGGGAAGGAGGGAGGGTAAATTGGACTGCAGCAATGTGGATCTTCGAACATCTACATTTATGGTAGGTACAAAACTGTACTATGTTCTTCATCTCACATTGCTGCAGTCCTAACAATTGGGTAGAATCCCAAAGCAGAGATAAGGGAGGATGGCTAACTACAAGGAAGCAGGAGCTGCCAAAATGCCCTGCAAAACAGCAGTGGCAAAACCAGCCCTAGACTTAGAGTAAAGTGGCAGGTGATAATGCTTAGAGAAAGTATGTACAGAACTCCAAGTAGCTGTCTCCAAAATATCCTTGGTTGCCACTCCCCTCAAAAAAGCTGTTGAAGTGGCAGTAGCCCTAGTGGAATGAGGCCTAATCCCAGCTGGAATCTCCTTGCCATGATGGGAATAACAGAAAGCAATGCAAAACCCAATCCACTTAGAAATAGTTTGTTTTGATACAGGCTTGCCCTGAGAACTCAAAGCAAAAGAAACAAACAACTGCTGAGACTGCCTGAAACCTTTAGTTCTGTCCAAATAATAACGCAACTGCCTGTGGACATCTAAAGTGTGCAAAATCTTTTCCCCTTTATTTTCGGGATTTGCATAAAACGTAGGCAAATGAATAGTTTGGTTCAAAGCCACACTAGAAACCACCTTAGGCATAAAGGAAGGATTAGTACGTAATGATACCCTATCCTTATGGAAAATCAAGAAAGGCTCAACTGCCATAAGGGCCTGTAATTCAGAAACCCGTCTTGCAGAGGTAATGGCCAACAAAAAAGCAGTCTTCCATGATAAATACTTCAACTCAGCAGTAGCTGCAGGCTCAAAAGGTTGTAGAGTGAGTTTCTCCAACACAAAATTGAGATCCCAAGCAGGAGTAGGAGCTCTCCGTGGGGGTCGTATATTCTTTGCCCCTCTAAGAAATTGCTTGAACAAAGGATGAGAAAACAATGGAGGGTTGCAATCATAGTGAGCTGAAATTGCTGCAGCATGAACTTTAATAGAACAGAAAGACAAACCTTTGTCTAGTAACTCAGTAAGATATTGAAGAGCCACACACAAATTAGGCTCAGAAACATCAAAATCTTTTGCTGCACTCCAAAACAAAAATCTCTTCCATTTGTCTGCGTACACTTTCCTTGTACTAGGCCTCCTAGCTTCCAAGATAACATTCAAAACTTGCTGAGGAAGTGGAGGCCCACTATGGTTCAAAACAGAATATGCCAGGCTGTTAGGTGCAGAGAGTGAAGCTTGACATTTAGCAAATGGCTGTCCTCCTGCGACAACAGGTGTGGAATCAAGGCAAAGGCCATGGAGGCTTCCATACCAGACTTCTCAGTAATGGGTACCAGTGTTGTCGAGGCCAATCCGGAGCTATTAAGATCATCCTTGGCTTGTCCTGTCTGACTTTGAGAAGTACCTTTGGGAGGAGAGGCAGAGGTGGAAAGGCATACACATGAAGATTGCTCCAATTGAAAGAAAGAGCATCCACTCTCCAAGCTGTGGGATGAAACCTTTATGTGCAAAACTTTGGCAGCTGATGGTTTAGTGGAGAAGCGAACAGATCTATGTCTGGAGTTCCCCATGACACTGTCAATTTCTGAAATACATGAGGATCCAATTTCCACTCGTGGGGATCCATAATTCGTCTGCTCAACACATCTGCTAAGGAGTTCTGTGCTCCTGGCAGAAACCTTGCCTGAAGATTGAGCTGTAAACTGAGAGCAGTCTCCCACAAAATCATTGCTTGCCTGCATAGAGGATAAGAATGCGTTCCCCTTGCTTGTTGATGTACCACATGACAGTTGTGTTGTCTGTTAGAATCAACACCTGCCCTGGAAGAAGTAATTCCTTGAAAGCAATTAATGCAAACTGGACTGCTAACATCTCCCTCATGTTGATATGTAGATGTTGTAGTCTGACAGGCCACTTGTTTTGTATCCACTTTCCATTGAGATGAGCTCCCCAAGCTTTGTCTGAGGCATCTGTCGTTAAAATCCGACTCGCCTCTGGCCGGGTCACAGAGAGTCCCTTGTTTAGGTGACATTCCTGAGCCCACCACAAAAATTCCTTTTGAATGCAAGGTATTATTTGAATGACAGTGTCCAGATCCTGGCAGTGCTGTGTCCATACATTTTTGAGATACCATTGTAGCTTCCTCATATGCAGTTTGGCATTGGGAAGCACCAGAATACAAGATGCCATGAACCCTAAGGCTTGAAGGACTGTCCTTGCAGTCAGCCCGGACTGATGAGATAGTTGATGGAAGTAAAGGGATAGACTCTTTTGTTTGTCCGGGGTTAAAAGGCCATCTGGGATGCTGTATTCAGTCTCACACCCAGAAAGCACATGTCTTGAGAGGGTACTAGACTGGACTTTATTTCGCTCACAGAATACCCTAGGCATCTTAGCACTGCTATCACATATTCCAAATGATGAAGGAGCTCTTCTCTTCCTTGAGCCAGAATTAGGCAGTCGTCCAAATAAGGATAGATCTGTATTCCCTTTAGTCTGAAGAAAGCTATCACTGGAGCCAGAATTTTCGTGAACACTCTGGGCGCAGTAGATAAGCCAAAGGGCAATGCAGAGAACTGATAGTGAGAAGTCCCAGCTCGAAACGCAGATACTTTCTGCAACTTAGTCTGATAGGAACATGAAGGTAAGCCTCCTTGAGATCCAAAGTTACCATCCAATGATCTTTGCCCAGCAGAGGTAAAAGCTGCTGCAACGCCAACATTTTGAACTTGGGAATGTCCAGGTAAGTGTTGAGGATAGATAAATCCAAAATTGGTCTCCACGTGTTCCCCTTCTTTGGTACTAGGAACAGGCGAGAATAAAATCCTAGGCCCACTTCTGGCAGAGGGACCGGCTGTATGGCCCCAGTCGGAGCAACAGAGAAACCTGCTTGTGAGCCTCTATTCTTTGTTGAGGAGGAACGTCTGGCATGCCTGTGAAAGGAGGCAAGGTATGGAAATAAAACCTGTAGCCGTGGTGTATGATATCCAATACCCATCTGTCCTGGGTAATTAAACTCCAATTTTCTTTGAAAAGTGCCAACCGTCCCCCCAAAGGTGCTGCCAGACGAGCAGGCTCTGGCAGCTGAAAAGGTAGGTCATTGGGTCTGCTTACGAAAGGACTGACCCCTGCCCTCACCCGAAGCCTGTGCAGGAGAACTTCCTGTTCTAGGCCTGAAAGAGCCCTGAGCTCTGCCCTTACCACGTCTAGATCTACCCCTAGACTGGGAATCATAAGAAGGATACGTCCACCCCTTAGTAGGCCAATTTCTACTAAACTTTGGAGGCTGGACTTGCAAAAAATCTTTAACAGTCTGCATAGACTTAGCTTTGTCTTCCATTTTCTTTAAAACTGTCTCAACAGGAGGACCAAACAACACATCAGATTGTAAAGGAGCATCTAAAATCCTTGTTTTAACATGTTCAGACAAATTCTGATCCCTCAGCCAGGCATGCCGGCGAAGAACTGACCCAGTGGCAGCCACCCTAGATGAGGCCTGTACAGCATCAAAACCACATTGCAAAGAATGCTTACCCACCTGTTCAGAAACGTGCACTAAATCTTGCAACTCCTTACAATCAATACCTACAGCCAGAGCATCAACCTTAGATTTCAATTGTGAAAGGAGATAATTTAGGTATTTCAACATGTGAAACTGGCAATTCAGAGCCCTCATAGCAAGAGTGGAAGAAGTATAGACTTTCTTGCCCCATCTATCCAAGGCCCTAGCCTCCTTGTCTGCAGGAACCGGATTCTTAACAACAGAAGCCTTAACACCTTTAGGCCCATGGCTAACAGTTTCCGGGTCTGCCCTAGGACTCTTAAAAAGATACTTATGAGCTTCAGGCACCCTGTAATACCTATCCGGCTTAACAGGAGCAGGAGGCAAAGAATCAGGATTAAGAGAAGCTTCCAAAAAAACATCTTCCACAACAGTCAAAACAGGAGGTATAGCCAAAGGCCTATGCTGGGGTAACAACAGAAATTCCCTAAGCCTTTTTCTGGAATCAGAGAAGTCCTGACCTTCCCACTTAAAATGCTCCCTCATGGAATGAAGAGTTTCTGAAAAAGAAAAATCCTCAGGGGAGTAGCAGAAGGAGTAGAATCATCCACATCAGAATCAGAATAAGGAGAGTACTCCTGCAAGTCTTCAGCCGAAGACTCTGAAACATCTGAAGCCTGCTCAAAACCCCCCAGCTCAGGCTCCACCCTAGGCCGCTTATGAGGAGGGGGCATAGAACCCCTAATCAAAGTAATCAAATCTTCTGCCATTTTAAGCATATGCTTCTTGGGCACAGTACCTGAAGAGCTAGGGGTAACACTAACTGAAGCTAAACCAGGCCTGCCCCTGGGGGAAGCCTTGGAAACAGAAGGAGAGGGCCTAGCCACCTTAGGAAGGGAGGGGAGTATAGTAACATGAGAAGCCCCCTCAGCCTGACTAGTCTCTTGAGAGGCCACATCTTGTAATAACAAGGGCTCCCCCTGTGAACACAAAGAAACCTCAGGTGGAGCCACCGGCTCCACCGACACCTCTAAAGAACCGGCGTCTGGTACAGACGGTTCTTCAAGCCTAGGCTTAACTGCCTTGTCCTTGCGTTTCTTTGAAGAAGCGGGCGTCGGAGCATCCGACGGCATTTTATAGTTACACCGCTTCCCAAAGACTAACCTCGCACAATCCAACCGCCTCTTTATAGTGCGTTTATTAAATCTAGCACAAGAGCAACAGCCAACAACGTCGTGCTCAGGCCCTAAGCAAGGAATACACAAAGTATGATAATCTTTATGCGGAATCTGTTTCCCACAAGAAATGCAATTATTAACTTTTTCTGACATCCGGTAAATGACTGAGGCAAGAAAAAACTAAAATATTCCCCAACGGGGTACTTAGCCAACTTTGAACCCGGTCTGAAACTTCTAAATTGAAAAATCTCAGAACGCCAACCGGCACTTGCAATACTGCTTCTGCATCGGACCATGCGGCAAAAAAGACTGAGGATATGACGCCGGTCATGCGCATTTGTACCCTGATGTACTGACGTCAGTCAAATGCGCCCTGACCGACGTCAGCCTTATACTTTGATATTCGGGCCGACCGAGGACAGCGGACTACCCCAATTGTTAGGACTGCAGCAATGTGAGATGAAGAACATCAGTAACTTTTTCCATCAAAAAAACACTGTAAAAGGCACTTTAAACACTTACCATACTCCTGAAGTACAATAACACAATCTTTACCTTAGAAAATTAAACATTTTTTTCCACAAAATAAAAACTAATGCACCTATTTAAAAGTTACCAAATGTCACGTAACAGTCAATAAAACACTTCTTTCTTAAAAATATTTTCACAGAAAAGGTTAAGTTTCTGTCATAAAAATTAGACAGTCCCCCCTCCCCAAAAAGAAACTGATTTGCCAACAAGGGAAAGTGTTAGCTGACTGTTGACACTCAAAAGCCTGCAAGGAGTGCACTTTGGCAGCAGGAAAGCACTGAAGGATTTGGAAGCCAAACTATTCTTCTCTGCCAGTTCAGCTCAAGGTGACTAAAGGTTTGGATGTGTGGAAGGTGCCCTTAAGCTTTGGAAACTGTCCGGCTGTTATATCCTTAGCAGGACATAAGCCATATAGCTAAGGCTACTGCAGCTGTAATCCTAATCATGAAGATAACATGTTTCCTGATTATTTGTGTCTTCATCAGCACACTGTCAAACCCGAAAAGAACACATGCATACACCTCCATGTATGTATACATATTAGTGATAAATAATAGCTCACATATCTACAGACACACTCATGTGCACACATCTACAATGATACTTTAAAATTAGGCTATCATGAGATTGTGTCATTATTACCAAAAGTTGTAAGTCACTGCTAAAATTACCACTCTAAAGCTGCCATATCAGTAAACAAGTAATAATGACATGAGCTCAGCTCAAACCAATGAAGGGCAAACTGCTCAACCAGAAAAATATATACTTACTGTATAAGGTTAATTGTGAGTAAGCCTTCTGCAGTTAGGTAATGTTTTGGGATTTCCTCTTATGTTTTCCACAACTTGGCAAAAATCTGTCTTGCCCCCTTGTTTGGGGCATATACTATGGCATCGCTCATTGTGTAGGAGTGCATATCTTTCCCTTATGCCCAGGGGCGGCCCGTGCTATTGGACTGCCGGACTGCAGCCCCCCCAGCTGTAAAAAAGAAAAAAAGAAAGAAAATAAAAGATAAAAAAGAAAATTAAAAAATTGCGGACTTTCGTGCATGCGCACTAGTCCGGACTGCTGCTGAGACAGTCTGGAGCATGCGCAGACTGTTTCAGCAGCAGACCGGATTAGGAAACATTTAAGAGCAGAGATCCCAGACGTGTATGCAGTTGTAACTGCACAGACTGTCGCTGGAAACGGATCGGACTTGGACTGCAACGTTGGCAGGCTGGAGTCTCGTCAGGGGAAGAACATCTCGCATGGTGGATTTGTTGCTCCAACGGACTTACTGCGTGGGCAGGTTTGTAGTGCTCTAACAGCTATGGATTTAATGGCATGAAGGGATCTACATCACTCCAGGTGTGTGTGTGTGTGTGTGTGTGTGTGTGTGTGTGTGTGTGTGTGTGTGTGTGTGTGTGTGTGTGTGTCCCAGTTGCTATATACTGGTGGCTAGAACAAACTCATGGTGGTGTGGTAGGGAATACCGCAGGCTTGAACCCTGTACCTTATATGCAGGTGTTAAGGACCTGAATTCCCTACCCACCACCATTTGTAAACAAAATTGCAGATTTTTCATCATATTTGATCTGATCTGTTCCTCATAATATCTGTGGTTTCTAAATGCTGCAATGCTTGATATTTGATGGTGCAGTGTTAGCATTGTTGCCTCACAGCTGCAGGTTCTCAGGTTTGATTCTTGGCTGGGGTGCCTTCTGTGTGGGGTCTGCATCTTCTCCCTGTGTTTGTGTGGGTTAGCTTTTGTGTCCTCCCATCTTACTGCATTATTTCTTCCTGGGCCTCTGCTGAAAATTGTTTTTTTGTTCCAAGTCAGACTGCCCTGATTAACAAATGTTAAATAAAATTGACAGGCATTTGAATTTCAGACTTCAGGTTTCTGAATGTTTAATTCCTTACATATTTGATGGTGCAGTGGCAGCACTGTTGCCTCACAGCTATAGGTTTTCTGGTTTGATTCTTGGCTGGGGTGCCTTCTGTGTGGAGTCTGCATTTCATCCCTGTGTTTGTGTGGATTTGCTCTGGTGTCCTGCCATTTTACAAAGACATGTGTCTGCAGTATTTCTCCCTGGGCCTCTGCTGAAAATTGTTTTTGTTCCGTCAGAAGTAAAATTGACAGGAATTTGAATTTCAGACTACATATTCTTCAGAAAATACATACTAACACAACCTTTTATTCTAGCAATTTTCTTAAGTTTATAAGATGAATATTTGAAATTTGTCAGGCATTTGAATTTCAGACTACATATTCTTCAGAAAATACATAGTAACACAACCTTTTATTCTAGCAATTTTCTAAGTTTATAAGATGAATATTTGAAATTTGTCCTTATTTTTGGGACTGTATTACCCCATTATTGGTTTGTCCAGATTTTTTGTGCTAAGGTTGACAGCTATGGCAAGAACTGAATTCACTGAATATGTTTGAGGGTTGTATTCCCTCATTACTGGGTTTGTCCAGGTGTTTTGTGCTAAGAGCTTGACAGCTATGGTGAGAACTGAATTCATTAAATGATAGTCATTTAAGTTTCAGTCTTCCTCTCTTTCACAAAGCAGCTGATATGGCATAGTGGTATGTTGCTCTGACTGTTTTGCACAGGGACATTGGTAGTAAAATGTATGGTGGTAACACAGCATTTTTCTTTCACAAAGCAGCTGATTTGGCATAGTGGTATGTTGCTCTGACTCTTTTGCACAGGGACCTTGGCAGTAAAATGTATGGTGGTAACACAACATTTTATTCTAGCAACTTTCCAAGATTATACAAGCAATGTTTAATGTGTCCCTGTTTTTTGGGCTTTTGACCCCCCCCCAATAAATTTGGCTTTTTCCAGATTTCTTGTGCTGCGAAGTTGGGATGCAGTTGAGTATTGAGTAGATTTTACAAGGAGCTGAGAGCTGCAGGGGAAGAGAAGTTTAGTGCTGCTTATGCTAGGTCAGCTTGCATTGTTAGTAGCACAACAGGTTGTGTACTTGCTTTTGATGCAGAAGGTTGTTGGTTCTACTCCCACAAGGGGTGAATGCTGCCGTACTGAAAAAGTTAAGATACTAACTATGAGCCTGTTATCAGTTTGCCATCCATTTCCTATTGCAATATTACTAGCTTATAATTTTTAATGTAATATAGGCAATTTATTCCTCAGGGGCATCAGACACACTATTTTTTGATGAAACCATGAAATATAAAGGTATTTGCTAGCAGCAACCTCTTCATTAGTCACAGATTTATTTAATGTGGAATTATTTGGATGACTTTTTTACTTCTTCAGAGATTGTGCATATTTACTGATAATGGTGGACTGTAGAATTGTGCATATTTACTGATAATGGTGGACTGTAGAATTGTGCATATTTACTGATAATGGTGGACTGTAGAAGTTTGAGTAGACTTTTATGATGGAAATGTTCTGAACTGGGCAGTTTTGTCATTATGGGTGCATGCATTTTGTTTCATTGTTTACTGGAAAAATGTTCAAAACAATAGGAAGGTGTATCAAAGAGCACATGTATGTTTCATATGCAAGGGGCCTATGATTTGAAAACAGCCCAGAATTAATCTTTATCTGCCACTGGTAAAATGTATTTTCTTTGAATGTGGGTTTCAATGCTGTTTCAATGAATGTGACCACGTTTCAAGGGCAGAGAAGTTTTAATGCTAAGTTTGTTTAGCAGATGTCTTAGTGTTTGTGCTGTAAAATGCAAAATAAAACTTTCAAATGAAGTCCAAATCATCATAGAAGTAAATCAGTATGCACATTAGTGTTTATGGTAAATGGAGTGAAATAGCCAAGTAATGGATCATTGGAATGGCTGCAGGGGGAGGTTCCATTCGACCATGATTTTGTGAGGGGGAAGGGCGGCAAACTTAAAGACAGCCCCAGCTGAACTATACCTCCCAACTGTCCAGATTTTCAAAGAATGAATAGATTTTTGCTTCTTATTTTTGGTTTGTTCCTCATAAAATTTGTGGTTTTCTGGCAAATCATTTAGGAATTAAGTCACTAAATAATGACACACTGAGTTTCAGACTTCATAACCTACAGAAAAATGCATGCTAAAGTAAGACCTGTTGTTCTATCAACTGTCTCAGTTTATACAAGAGCAATTTTTAGTACTGTTTATATGTTCCCCCAATATATTTGGCCTTGTCCAGATTTACTGCATTAACAGGTTGAGAGGTGCATGCAAATAAATTGCTTTATAGAATTAGGCATAGCCAAACCTCTCAACTGTCCCTGATTTTGGCTCAAAATGTTGCTCTTCCCCTTAATAATCCCTCCGCAAAATAGCAATTTTGGAAGAAAACAGGGTTTACAATTAAGAAATAACTGTAATAATCAGAGTTATAGATTACTTTTATTTCAGAAATGCATGTAGATTATTTTATTTTGTCAGCTGCTCAAGTTAGCAGTACTAATATTAAAGTGTCCCTTCTTTGACAGGTTCCCAGCTGTATTGTGGTGCTATTTTGTATTTTTACATCACATTTTTGGTCCATTTTTCATAAATTGTGTTTTTTTTGGCAAATTAGTGACGAATCATTAAAGACTGAAGTTAGAAAATAATGACAGGCATTTGAGTTTCAGATTTCATACCATTCAGAAAATTTATACTAATGCAAGACCTATTCTATTATCTTTCTAAGTTTATAAGAGCAATATTTAAAAATTGTCCTTATTTTTGGGCCTTTGTCCCACTACTTTGTATGGCTTTGTCCAGATTTCTTGCTCTGAAGTTGAGAGGTATGACAAATGTGTCAGGGCCATCACAGTCAGCCAGAGACATTTCAAATTGTGACATACTTGTTGCACCCCACTCCCCCATGTAGTGACTCTGGATGTGTCGAAGCAAGGCAAGGAGTAGTTATGCAGTGTAAATGTGAAGAGTATCCCCCTCATCCAAGGTAGACACAAGTACTAGATTGGCTTTTCATCTGCCCTTGATTTTTGCAGAATGGTCTGGTTTTTGTCATATTTTTTGTACTGTTGATTTATGCTTATTACTCAAAGTGCCTGTTGCTCTGTGTTTAAGTAGCAATACTTTAATGACCATCAGGTAAGCTTGGCTGAGATCATAAGATGCAAGTAAGCTTTAATAAGCATACTGTTAAAGAATTGCCAACATTGAAAGCCTTTCTGTTGTTGCCATGTAGAGAATACTTAACTAGATAATGTATAAGTCTTGGGTATTGAAATGCATATGACAGTATTTGTCATAAAGGACAGGATTACATTATTTTAAGAAGCTCATTACACTTGGAGACTTCCAGTCATCTCTGCAGGCTTTACCCGTCAACTAAACAGAATGCCAATCGTGTGGTCCATAACCTGTACAGTAATCCTTTTAAGCAATGTATCTTGAGCTTATTTCTTGTTTGTTTTTCATTTTTTACTTTGATCATGTTTTCCCCATGAAACAAGTAGATAGTTGTCAGGCAGCAGGTCTATTTTTGGATAAGAAACATTTTTACAAGTGGAGGCATCAGAGATTTCTACTTTCAGCATGTTATTTGGTACTTTAATAAAGCTGAATATAAATTATAATTAGAACTGCAGTGCTAGAAGTGGTTTGAGTTGAGTGCTGCTTGTTTTTCTTATACTTGATTTTGACTGGCATTCCATTAATGTATTTAAAAAGCAATTTATTTTTTCATGCCTCACAACCTTTTTGTTTCCATCTAGATATTAAGCTGTCATGCAGCCAATGCATTGAAATATTTTTATTCTTCTACACTTCATTTTGTCTTGATTGGACTCTCATAATGACGGTTTGGCACCCAGGGCAGTGTATTTAGTTAGTTTTTGTGGTTTTGAGCATAGCTCCTCCCCTTTCTAGTTGGCCTCACCGCTTCCCTTTGACCCCACCCATTCAGCTGTCTCCTGCAGCCCCCCTTTGATTTGAAGTCACCAGCCGCCACTGCGTTATGCCCCTAAGCTAGATCACTAATTTGGCACAACCTGCAAGTGTGACAGCAAAACAAGCAAACATAGACATACAAAAAATACACACACACACACACACACACACACACACACACACACACACACACACACACACACACACACACACACACATCAATCTACAGTAAAGCAGCCACGGCAACAGGAAGGAGAGGGTGTCCAGAAAGATGGAAATGTTAGTAGGTTAATAAGCATACAGAGCAGGTTTCCTCAGAGATCAACTAATAAGGTGTCTGCATGTCTGCTAGAGTTCAGTAACATCCTGCAGTGGGTAACTTAGTAAGAATTCCAGTGAATGAAAATTCCATGGCCCATGAGGCCAGAGCTAGTAAGGTCTAAAACTAGAGCTTAGCAGACTTGGGTGATGAAGTACCAATTAATGCCAAAGGAGGCCTGTCTCCTGAAATCATGGTTCAAATAATAGCGGTTGGTAAAGGCATGAAATTACAACTAAGCAGCCATGGTACAGATGTCCTCAGTGATGACATTTTTGAAGAAAGCACTAGAAGCAGCCATAACCCTAGTGAAGTGGCCTTTTTAAAGCCACACTGTCAAACAATTAGCTGATAGCATAACTTAATGGTGTTATCAAACTACTTAGAAAATGTTTTCTTAGACACCACAAAGCACTTTCTGTCCACAATAACAGGGATAAACAGCTACTCTGTCTTCCTAAACTCAAACACCCTCATCAGGTAAAATCACAGTCAGGGGTATATGCCCAAGATAAGAAGGGCATCTCTCTCTCTCTGTCTCTCTCCTTCAACTCAAGAGTTCTTCTTTAGGAAAGAAGCTGGAAAGATTAGACAGTTTTAAGGAATTTACAACATCAGTTTCAAGATAAAACATGTATTAACCTCAGCAGGCACCCGATCCTTGTGCAAAAACAAAGAGGCCCCCACCTCAACAAGCAGACCCTGAAGCTTGGAGAACTCCTAACTAGTGGTGATTAACATCTAAATTAGTATCCTCCAAAACGATATCAGAACTAATAACCAGCTCGCTAGACATCACAGGATTTGATTTTTTTTTAAATCTCTGTGGCAGCTGACTGGTGCAGTTTTGACACTAGCCAATATACTCATGCACTATTCAGCATGCCTGGTTCTGGTGACAATGTATGCTACTTGGCAGGCACACCCCCTGCCACAGCCCAGTCCTGCTGCCTTAATCCTCCTGACTTTGAAGAAACACAGTCTCCACAAGGTGTTATTATATTAGCAGGTCTAGCTGCTTCCTTCCCCCTGTGAAGGTTGAGGCAACCATCAGTTTCTCACTATCTTCCATCAACTGTTCCCTGGCCCTCTAGCACCTAATTTGCTTGTTGAACTCCAGTAAGCTGCGATAAGGGTAAACCGTCACTCCTCTGTACCATGAAGCCTCCTATAAAAATGGAAAAAAATGGCAAAAAGGTGACAATGAGAGTGACAGTTACTAACCAAAACAAGAACAGCATTCCAGCACTGAGAACGGCTGGCCTATGACTCACTAAAACCAGTGAAGACGTACTTATGATAACATTCACCAGTGGCTAAAGCAACCAGGTTTTATTCTTTTATTTTAAGGAGCCTAATATTGGTGCATTAATCTTTTTCATAGGCAGGGGCTCATAAGGTGAAAGTAGAAAGCACAGGGGGACATATGGTTAGAAAAACAAAGAAAAGCCTAGTTCTCTTAACCTGTGGAATGATTAAGTAATACACCACGGCACAAAGTCAGTAATTCATATTTTACTCATGGTGAGAGATCCTGTTCACTCATGAGGGTGCAGTACAGCTTCAGTGACCAACCTAGCGGCTCTTCCACCACATGGGTAAAATTATAAATTACCCACAATTCTAACACATAGTGTAACTATTGTATAACATAAAAATGGGGCATCTTTTTTTTCTGAGTAAGGTCACTGTATAATATACTCTCATTGGCATTTCTGTCTCTTTCTGTGTTGCTATGAAACAGTGGGATGATTTAAAATGTACTGCACATGCCCACATGAATGTCTATGAACAGACATTCACTAACCGCCTGCAGTTTATGCCACTGTGACTGTGTCATCAGAATAAAGACTAGACTTCTTTTAATGTACAAGATGGATGTGCTTTAAAGTAAATAAAATGGCTGTGTTTAATAAATTATGTATGTGCATGAAAGGGAAATACCACTACAAAAAATATTTTACATCTGTTTTGTTAGCTACTGGTGAAAAGAAACGCTGACTATTACTTTTTAAGTGTTCATTAACCATGTTGCTTCATTGCAGCTACCAAACTCATTGATATGGGTTGCCAGGTTACACTTTTCAAAAAAAAGTGCAATGCACATCAGTCAAATCCTAAAATTATTCATCTATTCTTTGTTAACCGGGTTAATCCCACTAGGCTAGAGGCCTCTGTTCAAGGGACACCTGAGATAGTACTTATAATATTATGAGAAATCTGGCCAAGACATCAAGGAACTTCTACTCATTAGGAGAGTGCTTGTACTGTTCCTAGAGCAGTGGCAGATGGGAGAACAGCACTCAAGGAGATCCAAGATGGCAGACAGCACATGATATTTTGAGAGAACTGTTGTTGCAGAATGAACCAGAGAGTGGAAAAATGTTTCATGGGGTGAAATTAAGGATAAAATTCAACTGGAGGAATCAGAAGCTATTTTGAAAGAAGACTGGCAGACAAAGAAATCATATGCCGAGACTGTTAATAAAATAGCAGGGAAAGTTATGAGAGATGAACGCAGGAAAGAAGATGTTAGCAATCAAAGTAAATTTATGGTGAAAATTCAGAGCAAAGAAGAAAAAGAAACAGACAGGTGCGACAACTGGGATAACATAATGGTCCCATAAGGAGTGGAGTCTCAGGAGGTAAGAGCTTTTATTCTTATTCATAAACAGACATTTTGTGGCATTATTTTTGAGACTGGGTCTGTTCTGGAAAGGTTTTGGGGGGAATATGAGAAGAAGAACTGTAATATATGCAATTGTTATGTGGTTAAAGCATCTCACAGAAAAAAACAAAAAATAAATAGAAATAAAGAGTGTCATATGTTAGGGATGTCCTATGAGCAGTATATTACTTGCATTAGTTATGAATGTATTAGAGATGCAAATTTGCATATGCTAGGTAATACATATATTACTAATCAAGGGATAAAGTTTCCAGTTATGTTTATCTATGCAGATGATATTACATTGACGACGAGAAACAAAGTCTGGATGAAAGAAGTTATATCTTGTATACATCAATATTTAAATATAATGGACATGAAGTTAAACAAAAAAAGTAAATGACTGGGTGATACAGTAAGGATAGGAGGAGTATGTTTCTCAATGAAAGAAATCTCTGTGTTAGAAATAAGATTTGGGGGTAAAAATGTAAGTGAGGAGCAACAGAATAGGATAACAGATGAAATAAGAGCTTTTTGTTTTTGGAAAACATTCCACCAACTGTTTAATAAAAAAGGTTTATTTAATTAATTCAGCTGTACTGGGAAAGACTGCAGACTAGTGACAACATGTTGCCAACTGTCAATGAAAAAGAAATACTACACATATTCTTTTCTTTTAATTGGGGGGGGGGTTCAAGATTGAATCCAGTGAAGAGAGGGGTCTTATACATGGACAAGGAAGATGGAAGTTTAGGATTAATAAACCCAATTGTTTATGTTCATTCTCTAAATTTGTATAAAGTTTTGTTGTGGATAAATCGGGCTCGCTTCGCTCTCCACCCCCCCCCCCATATCATTTCCTTTATACCTAACCATTGTTAACACCCACTCTGCACCTTATTTTTTCTTCCTGTTCTCCACACAAACCAGAACTAACCCCTCCCAATCTCCCACACTACACTAGTAAACTATTACTTCTCCTTCCACTACCTACATTACTCCTACTCCCCTACTTAATACTCAAACATCACCTAAGCAACACACTCGCACATACCTACCAGCAAAATAGCCCTACTACTAACTCCTCAATCACCAGTTTCAGTACTCTAGCACTCAGTACTCTTACCAATCATGCCTTTATCTACTACCTCATTACTCTTCCTTCACACTCACCTCACTTAATATCCAGTTATCTCCTATTCTCACAGTTCCTATACTAGGGATACCGCATCTCCTTATCATTCATTTGCTATTTTCGCTTCTATTTTTTCTACTGAAACTCCTCTTCCTAAAACCAAAATCCACCCACCTACACCACATTCCCTATTTTATCTTTAACTTTTACAAATATAACTGCCACTACTACACCCTAATGTTCTTCTACTTGCAAGAGAAATTCATCCCAATCCAAGTCCCACTCAACACAACTCCACTGATAATTATACTCCCACTAACCTATAAACCTCTGCTCCCCAAACAAACAAATCTCCTTTCACTCAATAAACACTAGAAGTATATTAAACAAGGTTAGTGAACTTTATGCTTGGATCTCAAGCTACGCCCCTGATGTCATCACCCTAACAGAGACTTGGCTAAAACCCCAACACCATGACAGAGACTTTCTCCCTTCTGGCTATAGTACACTGCCAAAAGATAAAGGGTGGTGGAGTTGCCACTGTTTACTCCAACCACCTTACTCTGACAACTCCTAATAAAACTATCCTTTCCTTTTCCCTCGCTGAAATACTGACAGCCAACCTTGTATTTAACACCCATACCACCATCACAATAGCAGCAATCTACATTCCCGCAGGGGATAACTTACCCCTGCTGGAAAACATTCTCTCATACTTCTCTCAACATATTCCTAATTAAACCATTATGCTTGGTGATGTCAATATTGGTTAACTCTCTGTACCCCCGATTCTTCCTTAAACATCAACTTGTACAG
The DNA here is from genome assembly GCF_019279795.1 of Protopterus annectens. Lineage (NCBI taxonomy): Eukaryota > Metazoa > Chordata > Ceratodontiformes > Protopteridae > Protopterus > Protopterus annectens. The sequence goes on along the minus strand of NC_056748.1, from coordinate 133,185,282 downwards.
CTTTACTCAACTTAATGCTGATGCCACCCATACCAACAACTCTCATACACATAGCACCCTTATCGACTGGATTCTAGTCTCTCATCCCTTTAAATATCACAATCCTGAAACCCTTCCCAACACACTAAGTGATCACCCCCCAATAAAAGTACTTAGATATATCCCTCACTTTACTAAACAGCATAAACTTCCACCCAGACACCTTTAAATCTCTTCTCTCTAAAGTTAACTGGAATTTCCTTACTCAACTCCCCCTTGACGATGCTGTCCTGTCTTTCAACTCCATCTTTCTCAGTATTCGTGCCCCACTTCGCACAGTCCATATTAAATCTAATACATCTCCATGGCTATCAAATTCCACCCACATCCTAATGAAAAATAGAGACAGAGCATGGAAAACATGGACCAAAACAAACCTCCCTGCAGACTTGCTAAAATACAAAGAACTTAAAAATCAGACCAAAAAGCATATTAATTAAGATAAAAGAGACTTCTACTATAATCCACCCTCAGCCTTGAAATCTAACCTCCCAAAATTCTGGAACTCCTTAAACCACATACTACATCCTGGTGTTCCCTGCTCCCTCAATCCTTGTCTTGATAACACTCACAAAGATAATGCCTCCACCTTCAACACATATTTCATTGACTCGATATCCAAACTATTTAACCCCAGTGTCAATTCATCTACCTTTAATAATATTTCTAACCACTCTCTATCAAATCCCATTATACTCTCATCAAATTATTTTCCCTCAAACCTGTACCACATCAAATCCCTACTTTCTAAACTCAAACCTTGCTCACCTTCTACAGACAACATTCCTTCCCTTTTCCTTCAGTTAGCTGCTGATTCTCTTGCTCTCCCCTGTATCTTTCTTAATCAACCACTCCATTTCAGAGTCCAAAGTCCCTTCCACATGGAAACAATTCTTCTCTCTACCAATACATAAATGAGGTAACTCCTCAGACATCACTAATTTTAGACCAATTGCCATCCTCTCTCCTCTCTCTAAAGTTCTAGAAAAATGCATACATAAACAAGTTTCTCTGAAAATTTGCTTACACCTACTCAACATGGCTTTAGACCAAAGCATAGTACTACTATTGTCCTACTATCATTCCTTAATACTATATCCCTTACCAGAGATAACAAACTTGTCTCCTGCCTATTCTTAGATCTCTTTAAAGCGTTTGAAACCGTCTCTCACCCTCTCCTTCTGCACAAACTAACCAACCTTAACTTCTCCCCTGTTACTGTTGGATGGTTTTCCAGCTACCTCACTGACAGATCTCAAGCAGTGAAGTGGCAGTCTGCACTCTCCCCTCCTCTCCCAGTTAAAATGGGTGTCCCACAAGGTTCCATCCTTGGTCCACTACTTTTCAGCATCTTCACTAATCTTTATTCTTCCTGTCCTCAGTCATCACTGGTTCAATATGCTGATGACTCTACTGTCATCACTATTGCTGAGTCTCCCTCCAAACTCATCTCTACAACACAGGCTTCCTTTAACTCAGTAGAAAACTGTCTCTCTGATAACCAGCTTATCCTTAACCCCCCCCCCCCCAAAAAAAACTAAGCTACTGCTTTTTCTTCCTAAAAACTACAACCACATTAAATCCACTTTCACAATCCTGTGCTTCAATAACACACACACCGAGGTGGAAACTAGCACTAAACTCCTTGGTGTCATCATTGACGATCAACTTAAATTCGATTTACACATTACCAACTCTATCAAGAAAACTCATCAAAAACTAGGGCTCCTCTACAGCAACAAAAATTTTCTCACCAGTGAAGCTAAAGTAACTCTCTCTTATACCTACCTCCTACCCAGTCTTCTTTATGGCTCTCAAATTCTTACTTGCCTCAACTCCACACTCCTTGCCAAACTTCAATCTACCTACAACAAGATAGCCAAATTTGCAGCACATCAAACTTACAAGTCACACCACTGTCTCTCACTCAAACACCTTAACTGGCTAGAACTACCTCATCAGCTTCTTTTCCCACAAGTCCAGATCATCCACTCCATTCTTTATCAGCCTTCTTACTGTCCTACCCTTATCATTTGTCATCTCCCACTATTCATCTGCTAGATCCTTCCAGAGCTTTAACCTAGATCTGCTACAACTCCACAATCCTAAAACTAAGAAAGGATATATTCTCTATAGCTATAATCCTTCCAAGGCATGGAACAAACTCCCACTAGAGATCAGGTCACTCAAGCAACTTAGTCAATTCAAGCTAGCCATTAAAGAATACCTGTTAAGCCAATGGAACTGCCTCTGTACCCATCCCCTTTAAACAGCTTATCAATCCTAACTGCACACCTCTATCTGCTCCCAATCTATGTAACTTTCTCTAACTCTGTAGACCTCGTCTCACATGAATTTCTCTATCTTAAGTGCATACTGCATAATGTAAGATTTTACGTCTGGTGACAAAACTATTGTTAGTCCTTCTGAATGATGTAAGATTCTAAATCTGACAGCCATAATGACTAGTTTACTGTAGTAAATCCTTGTTTTTTATTTATATGTTGCTTTGAATATTTCCTGTAAACTGGTTGTTGATTGTTTACTTATTTTTGCAAATTATAATCTGTAGAACAGCCGTGGTGGTGCAGCAGTAGTGTTGTCACCTCACAGAAAGAGGTTCTCCCATTAGATTCTCGGCTGGAGCGCCTTCTGTGTGGAGTCCTGCATGTCCTCCCCGCTGTCGAGTGGTGTTCAAAAGACACACGCAGCTTACAGATTTGCCCATCCATAAGGAATGTATGCATTACCCTGGGTGTGAATTTGTGATTCCCCATCCACTGATCCAAACTGCATTTGAAGAAGGCCAGGGAAAGGCTCTGTAAATAGAAAGCCTGTTTCAAAGAAGGGCAATCTCCGAGACATATATCTGTCTCCCCAGCATGTTTTGTTTGAGTCACTGAATAAGTTTAGGTCCCTAGATCATATGACTAGCATGCTGTTTGACGTGCAGATGCACACCAGCTCCATCAGTGCTGGATTTGTGAGTGCCATGTAGGTTAGGAATTGGTCACCGCTTAATAGTCGGTAGGAGACCGAGTAAAGGGATAGGGCTTCTAGTCTATCTGCACAGGACATATTGTTTACATGCTGTATTTTCTTTGTGAGGAACCTCTGAGGTCACTCCAGCTGCTGTAAGTGCCTAGTCAAGCACATGCCAAATGGCACACTGTACTTGATTACTGGTCTAATGAGGGCTAAGTACAGTGGGATTATAATTTCCTTGGATCTTGATACCATACCTTTACTCATATGCTGTGCCATATAGAAGGCCTTCCTCACCACTGTGGGCACAATGAGTTCAAAGTTCAGGCCACCATCTATCTGTGTACCTAGATCTTTCACCTCCGAGTCTACTCTTAGGGGTTTGTTATTGATGTTGTAACTTGCAAAGGTATTTGACGTTCCAAAGGATATGATAATTCATTTTATTATTTAGTTTTAGGCCATGATTCTGGCACCAATCATTTGAATGATCTAGATCCTTCTAAAGGATATTTACATCACTGGGTGATTCAGTGATTGCCTCCAGCTTGCAGTCGTCTGCAAATGTTGCCATCCAGTGGCCTTCCACATTAGCCTTGACTTCAGAGAAGTACATTCTGAACAGGAGTGATCCCAGCACTGAGTCCTGTGGCAAACCACTAGAAACTGGCCTCTTGTTGGATCTGAATTCACCCACTTTAACCATGTGTCCTGTCCATGAGCTAGATGGCTATCCATTTGGTGACATAGGGATTTATGCCCAGTTTTTGAGAGTTTATTTATAATACCTGACTGGGGAACTGTAAAAAATGCTTTGGTCAGGTCAAGGTAGGTGGTATGTACCATTTTACCCTCATCCATGGCCTTAGTGACTTTCATAAAGAAATCCACCAGATTCAGTAGGTATGACCTGCCCTTGACAAAGCTGAACTGGGTCAGGTCCACTGTTTGGAGGTTTCCTATGTCATTATTTATCAGGTCCATGATTATTTTTGCCATGGCCTTACCAATAAGACTAGTCAAACTTACTGGTCTGTAATTTCAAAGGTCAGTAGATGTCCCCCCACCTTATGCAGAAGGATGACTGTTGCTGTCCTCCACTCCATCGGGACAAAAACTGTCCAGAGGTTATGGTTAAACAGCGATCCTAATAGGCCTCATAAGCCTGATATAAGCTTTTTAACAGGCAACCTGGTATATCGTCAGGTCCCACTGAAGATGTGTTTTTAGCTTTCCAGAGAGCAGTGGCAACCTGTTCTTTGGTGATAACTGACGATAGAGTGGTGGAGGGTATTTCCTGTGAGAGAACTAGGGGAGATGAAATTTGAGCTAAGTCTGTCGGCCAGCAGATTTGTTACATCTACTGGCTGAGTGTAGGTGATGCCATTTACAACTAATTCTGCACATCATCGGGTGTTGCCATTAAGACTGTGGACATAACTGAAAAATGCCTTATGGTTATCCTTCAATTTGAAGGTCATTTTTACCTCAAAGCATGCTTTCAGAGACTTGACTAGTTCCCTGATTCACTTGTTTAGACTTTTTGCTGTTGTGCACATTCTATCTTACTTCTCGATAGGATTTTCTTTCTTTTGTTGTGCAACCTATTAATACCAGGAGTCCACCAAGGTGGCTTATTTTTGTTGTTTGACCTGAGTTTATTTGGTCTGGCACTGCCATTTCTATGCAGTTGTTTATATGGTCATATAGGGCTTTTGTTTATGCCACTGCACAGGTTTCTGTGTTTTCTTGATTTAAGGGAGCTTGGAAACTATCTATGCTATCCCTTAATAGGGGGTGATTTACCTTAGAGAAGTTCTTAAAATTTTGGGGGTTAGATGGGGAGACTAGTTTTTCATTACCAGTGATGCCACCACATTGGGGTGGTGCAGCACTCTCCCATATTTGTGAGTACCAAATCTAGAATATTTGTTCCCCTAGTGGGAGTGCAGACTAGCTGCTCCAGCGCATTTGAATTTGCAAAGTCAAGAAATCTTTGGGCCTGCATGTTAGTCGTCATGTATGCCTCCCAATTAATGGAGGGGCAGTTAAAATCACTCATGAGTATGGTTTGGGGTTGGATGGTGAGTGACTCCAGTAAATTCAGGTATGACGTATGGGCTTCCTGATTCACGGCGGGGGACCTGTAGCAAGCAAGAATTAAAGTAATGGATTTTTCCCTTGGTTAGCTGGACGTGGAATAGCTCAAGCATGTCATATTGTGTGACAATCCTTAAGGTGTGCTTATCCCTTATGTAGAATAGATACACCTCTGCCTTTTGTTCTTTCATGTTCAGTGGGTGGCTGGAATGCATGACATGCATTGTAGCCATGCACTGTCGAAGTGCTTCCCATGCTTTGAACCATGTTTCAGTAACTACACAGACGTTATTATTCTCCAGGGTAAGGACAGCTTCCAGGGAGTGTGGTTTCTTGTTGATACTCCAAGTTGCCAAGATGGCAGCACCTTGTATGGCAGCAGCCTCTCTGGCTCCCAATATGCACTTTTGGTTTTCATGTTGCGCGTTGTGAATCTTTCAACGTGGTGATTCTGCTTTTGTTGTCTAGTGAGTGGAGATTGCGGTGAAAATGTTGGTGGTGTCGAAATGTGAATTAGTGCCTGTTTTTCTGGAAAAATAACATGGAGCTGTGGAAGTTGGGGCCTGCAATGGTGCTGATGTGGAGTGCGGGAAATGGAATTTTGCTTGGTTTTGGAAATAGACTCCTTGAATGCGGCAGTGGGTTAGAGTGATGGAAAAAGAGAAGGAGATGGTCCAGATGGTGGTGAGGATCAGTGGTGTCGGCACAAAGGAAGGACATGGTGGTTCCTGGTGATGGTGTGGTCAGTCGGGCCTGCTGGTAGAGGTGGTTGAAAGACTTGGGTTGGAAAGAAGAATGTTGGACTGGATGATGCTATAGATGGTCGGAACTGCAGGAAGCGGTCATTGGTGATGAAAGAATGCTCAGATGGAAAGGACTGTTTATATAATGTTGATGGAGATGCATGGTGAAAGCGGCAGATGTACCGTGCATGTTTATAGCTTCTGATCTTCGAATGACTCTTTCACTATTATGTTATTGTTGGGTTATTGCGGTTTACTGTTACAGGCAGTTGTCTTCTGCTGTTATGTTATTGTACATGAGCTTGGAGGAACATAATTTCATTCAGCTTTACTTGGTATGGCTGAATGACAAAGTTTTGCTTTGTTTTGCATTGAGCAGTAACACCTTTAGCTTGCCCTGAGTAGCTTTTGTCATGCTGGAAGATTTGTCTGCTTGGTAATGCCTAAAAAGGTACTACAGGGGTGGATAATGTTTTGGTCAATTCCTGAAAGCCTGGAGGTGACAGGTGAAGACCATCCCTGGTAAAGCAACTTGGTCTGTCAACCATGTCCTCCCATGCTGACAAGTACTGGACCCCTTTGGAATGACATCAATAGCTATGCCAATTGTTAAAAGTCAGTCATTCTCTGCTGGTATAGTGGCACCATCCTTGGAGACAGTAGAATACTGCTCAATACTAGGCTCATACCTGCCTGTGACAGCTCAATCATGTCTCTCTTTATATAGTCCAAGGAGGTACATCTCAGGTCATTCACATCCACATGGACTATGACTGAATCATGCAGGCACAGAGGTAAGTAACCTGAGTGCTTGCATGATTTGGTGAATCCTGGCCCCTGACAGACAATTAACTGTAATCTTCCCCTTACCTAGGCTGGTAAGACATAGAGATCAGTGTGTCTCACAATGGAGTCTCCTATAACCAGAATATTGGGTTGTGGAGTGTTTTGCCTTATGGGGTTGGTAGTTGAGACACAATGTGAAGGGAACTGTCCTGTTTGTGTGCATGTGGGTTTCTGAGGACAGTGCATGAGAGGCCTTTGAGGTTTGGGTAAGTTACATGTGAACACCTCTGTATATGTGGGTCTACATGTGTGGTCCTTTGTCGCTACAGTGAGTGATGTGTGTGAGTCGCTGGCAACCTGTTTGTTGTTTTTTGTGTCTGTATGTGAGAGTCTAGCCTCCAATGTCAACGTATAACTACATCTCTCACATACTGTATTTGTCTGTTCGAGAATTAAGTGGTTGTCAGTGTACATAAGGCAATTGTTACATTGCCTTAGGATGCCCCATTCCACTAAGCTGAATGCAGAGATAGCAGGAAAGTGCCCATCCATGGCTGCAGGTTATAATGTGTACTTGAAAGGATAGAAGTGAAAGTGCTTGTAACCAGATAAGAGAAGGATGCTTACTTGGTGTAATCTGCAGCTAACCTAACCAGTGATGCTGCCCAGCATCAAACCAGGTGTTTTCTGAGCAGCAATAGTGCTGGATGCTACAATAAGTTAAGATAGACCTAAACAGTCCTAATTAAATGTATAATGCTGCTCACCCTGCAAATTAGTTGTCCCAGCAGTAACATGGAACTGAGGTAAAGTTCCAAGTTGTTTTTTTTTAGGGAAATTTCAACTTCTGGTAATTGCATGTATAGAAAGTGACAGTAATCATCGCTGAGCAAAGAGCAGCTTCTCACAAATGTGAGACTTGCATATGATCAGAAAACAAATTTCACACTAACTATGCCCTAAGGCCAATCAGGTACACAATAAGCTTTCCACCAGTAATTCCCAGCTCAGATGTGGAAAATCAGTCCTCTGCCCCTACAAGAGTGCAAACTTTGACCCTCTTAACGTAAAAATGATTGGCTTAGAGCCCAAGTATTAAGGGACTTCAAACAGATGTCTAATATCAACTAAAAACACTAGATATGATGTTTTTCAGTGCTGAACGGTGGCTCTTACAGCAGTAAGTGCAAAAAAAAGAAGTTATGTACTCACCATAACATTCAATCTGAGTAGGTAACTTCATTTGTCAGCAACCTGTGGGTATCGGATCCGAATCGGATCCGAGCCGGCAGCTTTCTTAGCCAAAGATCCCAGCTCCTAGCTCCTCCCCTTACCCATAATACCCTGCTACCTCCCTCCAGTCCTCAGATCGAGTTTGCCATAAAAACACAGCATAGTATAGCAACAAACTACCTGAACACCTGAACCTGATGTCCGTTAGGACTGAACAGAGGAACCTTGAAACGAACTACAGGTCTGGGGGACGGAGGGGGGGGCGTTGGTTGCTGACAAATGAAGTTACCTACTCAGATGGAACATTATGGTGAGTACATGCTACAATAAGTTAAGATAGACCTAAACAGTCCTAATTAAATGTATAATGCTGCTCACCCTGCAAATTAGTTGTCCCAGCAGTAACATGGAACTGAGGTAAAGTTCCAAGTTGTTTTTTTTTAGGGAAATTTCAACTTCTGGTAATTGCATGTATAGAAAGTGACAGTAATCATCGCTGAGCAAAGAGCAGCTTCTCACAAATGTGAGACTTGCATATGATCAGAAAACAAATTTCACACTAACTATGCCCTAAGGCCAATCAGGTACACAATAAGCTTTCCACCAGTAATTCCCAGCTCAGATGTGGAAAATCAGTCCTCTTCCCCTACAAGAGTGCAAACTTTGACCCTCTTAACGTAAAAATGATTGGCTTAGAGCCCAAGTATTAAGGGACTTCAAACAGATGTCTAATATCAACTAAAAACACTAGATATGATGTTTTTCAGTGCTGAACGGTGGCTCTTACAGCAGTAAGTGCAAAAAAAAGAAGTTATGTACTCACCATAACATTCAATCTGAGTAGGTAACTTCATTTGTCAGCAACCTGTGGGTATCGGATCGAATCGGATCCGGGCAACTTTCTTAGCCAAAGATCCCAGCTCTAGCTCCTCCCTTACCCATAATACCCTGCTACCTCCCTCCAATCCTCAGATCGAGTTTGCCATAAAAACACAGCATAGTATAGCAACAAACTACCTGAACACCTGAACCTGATGTCCGTTAGGACTGAACAGAAGGAACAGAAGCGAACTACAGGTCTGGGGGGCCGGAGGGTTGGTTGCTGACAAATGAAGTTACCTACTCAGATGGAACATTATGGTGAGTACATAACTTCTTTATCTGAAGTAGTTAACTTCATTTGATCAGCAACCTGTGGGACAGAGTCCCCAGCTAACAACAACTTGGGAGGTCCTCATGGAAGGATATTCCGAAGCACTGCAGAGCCAAAGGACGCTCTCCCTCTGGATATTAGATCCAACTTGTAGTGGGTAATGAAAGTATGAGATAACGCCCAAGTGGCTGCTGAACAAATGTCATCTAAAGGCACTCTCGATCAGAAGGCGGCAGAAGTAGAAACCGATCGGGAATAGTGCGCACGAACCCCCTGCGGGTTCTGGTCGACCAGAACTTCTGTATGCAAGAAGGATACATTGGGAAATCCATCTAGCTAAGGTTACTTTTGTTACTGGTTTACCTAAAAAGGGCTTAGCAAAGGAAACAAAGAGCTGCTCCAATAATATTCGGCAGTTCTGTGTAAATAAAATCTCAACTGTCTGTGCACGTCTGGAGAATGAAGTTTGTACTCCCCTCTGTTCTGATAATTTGGGAAGAAGACAGGCAGCTTGATGGATTGATTGATGTTGGATTCAGAAGCCACTTTAGGCAAGAATGAAGGATTAGTCCTGAGGGAAACTCTGTCTTTATGAAAGATAAGGTATGGAAGTTTGGTGCAAAGAGCCTGAAGCTCCGATACCCTTTTAGCTGAAGTAATAGCAATTAGGAAGGCAGTTTTCCAAGATAAATAGCTTAAGTCAACTGAAGCTGCAGGTTCAAAAGGAGGACCAGTCAGGGCTGGGAGAACAACACAACCACGGAGGGACCGCATCCTTGATGGGAGGTCTCAGGAGAAAGGTACCTTTTAAGAAGGTCTTGCAGATCTTAGGGGAGGCTAGGGGACCAAGATTGTTTCCAATATGGAAGTGGGAGATCGCTGCCAATTGAACCTTAACAGTCGAAGAACTGGCCCCTTGATGAAAAATATGAGATAAGAACTCCAGAACCGCTGGTATAGGGACTGTAAAGGGGTCCAAATTCTTATGCTCCGCCCAGATAGAAAAGCGTTTCCATTTGCGCCTGTAGATCTTCCTGGTAGAAGGCTTATGAGTGGCCACCAGGATCGCCTTAACTGAGGATGAGATACCGGGAGTCCTAGCCATTAAGGGAACTGGATCAACCAAGCCGAGAGCTTGAGGTTGTCCAGGTTGGGGGTCGTCAACCCCGAGGATTGAGAGATCAGATACGGAATGGGATCTAGACTCCAGGGAGGATGTACTAGATGAGACCGTAGGGATGGGAACCAAGTTTGACGAGGCCAGAATGGGGCTATGAAGATAACTCTGCTCCCCAACCGACAAGCCTTCTGCAAAAACTTTGTCATCAGCGGGAGAGGAGGATAAGCATAAAGAAGACCGGATGGCCAAGCATGCACCAAAGCATCTCTGTGTGCTTCCCCAGGCGGGGGAATTAGAGCGAAAAACTCGCTGCACTTTGCGTTTGAAGGCGATGCGAACAGATTGCAGCAAGTTTGACCCCATTTGAGGAAGATTTGCTTCGCTACTAAAGGGTTCAGAGACCACTCATAAGGTAAGAGGATAGTTCGATTCAGCTTGTCCGCTAGAATGTTTGACTGACCCGATATGTGCATTGCTATGAGAAAGTGGTTGGTGGATATCGCCCACTCCCAAACTCTCATGGCCTCTCGACAAAGTGGGTAAGATCTGGCTCCCCCCTGTTTGTTGATGTACCAGACCACAGACATGTTGTCTGTCTGGACTGCAATAGTTCCTAGAGGAAGAAGGACATGGAGTGCCTGCAACGCTAACAGCACCGCCCTCATCTCCAGAACATTGATATGCAAAAAGGTCTCTGTGTGAGTCCACATGCCTTGGACGGTTCTGCCCATGCAATGCTCCACCCACCCAAGGCGAGACGCGTCCGTGGTCACTGTGACTTGAGGTGGGGACATCGAAAAGGGGAGACCTTCCCGGAGATCGCTGGAATAGAGCCACCAACATAGAGATTCCTTGCAAACCCTGCTGAGGGAAATAGGGGACCACAATGGGTTTTGCAGGATGGACCACTGGACATGTAAGGTCCATTAAAAAATCCTCATCTTCAAACGAGCTAGAGGTGTCAGGTTGATGGCCGCAGCCATGGACCCTAGAGCCCTCAGGACTAATTCCGATGGAGGGGCAGACGACTGTATGAGAGCCAGGACATGGAGAGTTAGGCTGCGGAGCCTGTCTGGAGTTAGAAAGACCTTTGACTGGGTTGTGTCTATTCTGGCCCCTATGAAATCCAAGATCTGAACAGGTAGAAGACAGGATTTCTTGTGATTGATCGTGATCCCTAGTTGAAGGGCCAGATGTAGAAAGTAGTTCCTGGCTGAACATAGTAGATGCCTGGTGGAGGCGGTCAGGAGCCAGTCGTCCAGGTAAGGGAAAACCTGAATTCCCTGAAGCCTCAGGTGGGCCGCTACAACTGCCATGACCTTGGTGAACACCCTGGGGGCTGTGGTGAGACCGAAGGGGAGGACCCTGAACTGATAATGGCTGGCTCCTAGCCGGAAGCGGAGAAACCTCCTGGATCGCCTGTCCATTCGAATGTGGTAGTACGCATCCTTGAGGTCTATGGAGCACATCCAGTCATTCTCCTGTAACAGTGGGAGAATGGATTGAATAGTGACCATCCAGAACTTTTCTTTGGTGACCGACAGGTTCAGTGTGGACAGGTCGAGGATTGGCCTTAAGTCCCCCATCTTTTTTGGCACCAGAAAGAACCTGGAGTAAAAGTCTGATCCGGATTGATCTGGGGGGACGTGCTGGATGGCTTTTTTTCTTAGCAACTCCTTTATCTCTATGGCTGCTGCCTCCCTTTGATTGGGTGGGACATCGGGGAGGAGAAAGTAGGAAGGGGATAAAGTAGCCTCTGGATATGATTCAAAGCACCCAGCGATCTGTTGTAATGGACTCCCAATGTGCTAGGTGCTCTGAGAAGCGTCCCCCGACTGCCTCCAGAGAGGAGCAGTTGGGTAACCCCTCAGGGTTGCTGTGCGGGTCAATCGGAAAAGGGTTCCCTCTACCCGAAATTCTTCGGCCCCCCTCTGCCTCTGGGTCGGCGTCCACCCTGTCCTCCTCTGCCTCTGAAGGACGAGGATTCCGGAGCGAAACGGGACTGTTGAGATTTTCGGAACCACATTTTCTTCTGTCCTCTTTGGTTCCTGGAAAAGGACCTCTGAGGAGCCGAGAAGCGGATCCCGACGGCAGACGTCTTCCTGTCTTTCTCGCTCTGGAGTAGCGTATCACGGATGGTCTTGCCGAAAAGCATAGAACCGTCAAAAGGGGCATTCGTGAAGGACGCCCTGAAGGGTTCCGCAAAGTCGCAGAGACGGAGCCAGGCATGTCGTAAGACAATGCCTGCTCCGCTGGCTCTAGCCGCTCCCTCCGTGGCGTGGGAGAGAAGCCGCATAGAGGTGTTAGAGATGGACTTTAGAGTGGCCATTCGAGCCGAGAAGGTTCTTTTATCCTCGGCCGACATGGACTCTGGGGGCGATCCGGCATACTCTTTGATTAGGTCCCGCTGGAGTCGAATTACATGTGCCAGGTAGTTCAGCAACCTTACAGAGAAGGTAGCTGAAGCGAACATCCGCTTCCCAAGGCGGTCCATCGTCCGAAACTCCTTGTCAGGAGGATGAACCAAGGAACTCTCTTGTGCCTGTTCCCTCTTGGTGGCAGCCGCCACCACCATGGCATCTACTAGCGCACCCTTGCTCCAAACTGTTCTGTCTGTAGGGGGGCTGAGGATCTTGTCAGGTCTCTTAGGTATTGGCTCCACAGTGTCCAGCTCCTTCCATGCCCTGGTAGTGATGAGGTCTACCGGGGGGTCGGCGGGACGGGACACCCAAGAGGTAGATGGGCCTGCGTCAAATGCCTCCAAAAACACAGACTCATCCGAGGAAGGTTTTTGGGCAGACCACCCCCCTCTAATGCGTAGCATTTCCATAATGTCTCCAAAGGAGACGTCCTCGGGGGGTGACCTTGGGGAACCTTCCCCTTCCTCTAAGTCCATGTCTTCTGTGAGGGACTCGGGTGAGTCCAAGTGCCTCTTCTTACACTGACGTTTGTGAGGTACCTCCTCGGGGGGGGGCTGTCCGAGGAGGGCTCATCAACAATGTCATGTTCCTCTACAGGAAACATCTGGGACGTAAGCGCAGGCTGACCCTGGGGCCGGATAATGGAGGACAGGCCCGTCTGAGAGGGAATGGTGGGCGGACTGGTAGTAAGAACCTGGGGCCTCGAATCCCTCGAAAGAACCCTCTCCACAACGTCGAATGCCAAGGGTGAGCTGCTCTCTCTAGGATCCGAAAGCAGCCCCTCGGATCCGACGTGTGGATCGGCGTCGGAGCAGACATGATCGGATCCGAAGGACCAGTGTACTCCGACCGAGACGGAGCCAAAGACACACTGACTCCCTCGGATCCGAGGCTCAGATCACGGCCCCGAGAGCTCGGATCCGAAAAGGGACCTGACAGACTTGAGGGTGCAGTCAGCGCCGAAGTAGGGATTACGGCTCCGATGCTACCTGGATCCAACAACTCCGAACTCTGATAATGGGTCGGAGGAAGCGCAACGGGGCAAAATATGGGGTCGAGCTCCCCCCCGGAGGGGGGGAGGCAAGAGCACTCCCATCTGCAGATGGGCCTGAAGAAATTGACGCATCATCTGGTCCATGTCCGCGTCAGACAAACTTCTAGTGGACCTAGACGAGGCCACCGAGGATGGCCAGGAGGGCCGCCTCGACGACCTTGAAGGTGACCGCGTGTCCTCCTCCGGCTCCGGGGAAAACTGTGGAGAACGGAGTCGGGAGTGGGAAGGCCCAGACGCCTTAGGGGAGGCTAGCTGCTTAGACGGTGGGGCTGGGGGGGGCTAATCGGCCCGCCGCTTGTGGCTACGATGCCCGTCTCGCTCTTTTCTCTCCCTTCTTCTGGAGTCCCTTTCCTCCTGAGTGGAAGCAGGAGTTTGAGTCCTGGTCAGGGGAGCAGGGACGGAAGGTGGAGCAGCAGCAGTCGCGGCTGGTGCCACAGAGGGGGAGGAGGACGAAGCCGAGTCTGGGGGCAAAAGGCCCGCAAGAATTAGCTTCGACCTCCTATCCCTCAAAGCCCTAGGGTTGATGGCTGCACAAACAGTGCAGCCTGAAGTAAGATGGTCTACCCCTAGGCAAATAACACACAGAGTGTGGCCACCTGCTGGGGATAGCTTATGACCACACTCGGTACACTTTGGAAATATAGCTTTTGGGCCTTCAGACATTCTGACAGGAAAAGAAACAGGCGGCCCACGTGCACACACCTTCACACACAGAGAGGGGGAGGGGAACTAAAGAGAACTAACACTATTAAAACTAACAAAAATTAATTTTAAGGGATTAAAGAGAAGAGTACACACTCACACTGAAGAGTTGAGACAGAACAGTAATAAAGGAAGTTTTTCAAATAGCTTTAACTTGCAACCCTCGCTAAGAGCTCATCCTAAGGTGCTTCACTAAGCCGCGGCAAACGAGATCTGAGGACTGGAGGGAGGTAGCAGGGTATTATGGGTAAGGGGGAGGAGCTAGGAGCTCAGATCTTTGGCTAAGAAAGCTGCCGGCTCGGATCCGATTCGGATCCGATACCCACAGGTTGCTGATCAAATGAAGTTAACTACTTCAGATCAATAAGTAGCACAATAAACTTTCACAGTACATTGAAAATAAGCAATGCTTCCAGACGTTTAAATCTGCACAGGGAGCTGGCAGAGCAAGCTGCTCCACAGAAATCTGCCAAATTTATACTAGCACTGGAAATACAGAAATCTGACTACTAAGCCTTCTGGCTAATATAACCACTACACTTACTACCTTTTTGCGTGTTTTCCAACTCAAAGACCAGGTAAACACCTACTGCAACCAGATGAATAATCTAGTCCTCCTAATCTAAAACACAATAAAAGAGTGTCCAGAGTGAAATGCTACCACAAATTTAAATTTAAGGAAAAGCAATAAGTAACTCAAGATAATTGCAGTATACCTTAACCAGCTTATAAAAGTGTGATTATTCAATAAAAGTACTTCTCTTTCCAGAAATGTGCCAAGAGCCACTCAATTGTGTTGAATTTATAAAGGCATAAAAATAAAGGTAAGCTGATTAATAAGTCATCCATCCAATAAATGACAGGCAGAAATCTATAGTGTGTTTCGCCAGCCTATACAGACCAGACTACCAGTCACTGCAACTAGACAGAAAATTCACTATCCTCTTGATGTAAAAACAGAGAAAACAGCTTGTTAGAGAGGAAAGATACACTACTTCATCCAACAGTTAGCTAGATAATTAATTAAAAGCAAGCAAATCAGCAAAACAGACAATGAGAGGCAAAATGTATTTTTTAAAACAAGCACAAGTAAAGGTGAATAAATAATTCAAGATATAAACAGCCATGTAGAAAGGAAAAATCATATAAAGCTCATTTTGCAGTAAGGATGGGCAGCTTAAAAACACCAAGTTTAAAAATCAGATCAGGGAATATGAGGGTGGGTGGGAAAATAGACAGCAGGGAATCAGCAGCATGTAGTTTTTGCAGGCCTTGAGTCTTACCAGAAAAGACAGAGACACAGAAATTCTCTGTTGAGACAGTTTACGGTGTGCACCAGTGTCGTCTACAACTCCTCCTGAGATTATTCCAGAATCAGGTAGTCACCAGGTAAAATTAGATGTGGATGCCCTTCTCCCTGCAGTGAGCTGTGACTGATACCAAACATTTTGTAAAAACTCTGGGGGCAGTAGCCAAATCAAGGTGCAAAGAAATAAACACTGGCAATGGTTACCCCCTGCTACATATCTCTGGCATTAACTGTGCCCCTTGAAAACAGGGACATGGAAGCAAGTGTCCTTCATGTCTAGAGTCACCAATAAGGCCAGAGAGCCCAGGCCCTTGCACAGAAGGAGAAGAAATGATGGCAACAAAGTAGAAACAGGAAATAGGATATTAGCACCACAAGGAGAAATGTGTGGTTGTAACTTCAATAAATAGATTGTAAGAACGATCTCCTCCAGAAGATCGATTCCAGAAGAATAAAAGTCCCATCCAACAGGCCTTGACAAGCCACACCAGGAGAACTGCATGCAGTTTTAGGAATGTTGTCTTCTTTTACTTACTCACTATTCAACTGCTGATCATTTGTTCACAGTTCTTTGTGCATTCCAGTGCAATATCTGTTAATATACTTTCGACAAATGTATGTGATCGGGGAGGCAGTATATTTATAGCCTTGGGGGAGTCACAGCCCTCTCATTGGGTGGTGCAGTGGGATGCTCTCTGCAAAAATACTTTTTTGATACCTGCTGCCAATTGCTAATAAACACTAAGTCAAGTGAATGGCAGCTAGTCGGTGAAATGCAAACAGTATGTGATCAAACTTATGAAGATCATCTCACTTTAAACCCATTCAGGTAGAAGCACATCTGTCTGGAGGGAGAAATCCTAAGAAAGGATTCTAGAAGGATGTGTGTGTTAGAAGAGAATAGGCATAGCCAGAAATTAGCAGGGGCACTTCTTACAAAAGGGGGGACATGTCATCCTTGCATATGATCATGTTGGGAAGATGTGAAAAAGGCACCTTGGATAAGAAGAATAATGAAGTAAGTTTTGACAGGAATTAGAAGGTATGGAACAACAATTCCTTGGTGAATCAGAGAGTACAGTGGATCCGTGTAACAGGTGCTGGAGAAGGAATATATGTAAGCATTTAATAGGATCATATGAGATTACTAGTCTATCAACCCTATAGTCTTTTTAAGTCCAGCCACTCATGCCCCAATTTTTGCAGTTACCAATGGCCACAGACTAGAACGGATTTGGTTTATGCCTGTGTCAGTGCCTTAGGGCATCTATAAGCTGCCTCTGTCCATAAGGACCACAGGTGACAAGCCAGTGGTGAATTTGTGATTTCCCATCCACTGGTCCAAACTGTGTTTGAATAAGGCTTAGGGGGAGAATATTCCAGAGAAAGGTAATCTCTGAGACAAATACCTGTTCTTCCATCATGTTTTGTTTATGCCACAGATGAGGTTTAGATCCTTAGGTTGGGTAATTCTAGTGCTGATTGTTTTGCATATGTTTAGAAGTTCCATTAGGGCTGGATCAGACAATGCCTTGTAGGCTATGCATAGATTGACCCTCAGTGTTGGGTGGGAGACAACATACAGGGGATAGGGCTTTCAGGCACTCCGTATAGGACATGTTACTCACACCTTGCATTCTTTCAGTGAGGAATCTCCATGGCCACTACAGCTATTGTAAATACCTAGTCATTACTGGTCTAATGAGAGCTAAGTATAGTGGGACTATGATCTCCTTAGAACTGGATGCCATGCCCTTACTTATAATTTGTGCCACATAGAAGGATTTTCTCACCACCATGGACACATGATGATCAAAGTTCAGGTTACTGTCAACCTGAGTTCCCAAGTTCATTACCACTTGGTTTACTTTTAGGAAACTATTATCAGAGTTGTAATTTGCAGAGGTGGTCGTCTTCCCAGAGGGTTCAATTACATAATTTTTTGCAGTGAGTTTTAGGCCATGGTTCTGTCACCATTTTTTTGTGTGCATCAGACCCTTCTGGAGACTATCTACATCTCTGGAGGACTCGGTGATTGTATCCAGCTTGCAGCTGTCAGCAAATTTAGTCAGTCAAAGATCCTCTACATTTGCCATGACTTTAGAGAAGTATATTCCAATGAACAGAATTACCTCTTGCCTCAATGTACGGACAAAATTTAAAGAACTGCTTGACAAGCAAAAATAAAAGATAGTCTAGAACTGAATAGATATGTAATAACAGGAATGACTAGAAGGTTGATGGACACTCTTGTAATTACTTATTTTCTTTGTTTCTGTATTCATAAGATTAGGTTGTTTTTTTTTTTACTTTTAAATATGTATGTACATTTCTGATTACACATTTTGGAGTGATTATATTTTATGATAATTTAACAAAAACATTTTCAAAAAACAAAAGAGAAGTATATTTGAAACAGGAGAGATTCCAGTACCAAGCCCTGTGTGTGAGACACCAGTAGTATACAGGCCTCTTGGTGGAGTTGGATTTTGCACCCCTAACTTCATGTACCCTACATGTGAGCCATTTGGTTGTCCATCAGGTTATATAAGGATTTATGCCTACATTTATGAGTTTGTCTACAATACCTAAGTGAGGTGCTGTGTCAAATGCCTTTTCCAGGTTGAGGTAGGCAGTATGCACCTTTTTGTCCTTGTCCATGACTCTAATGACCTTCTTGAAGTCATCCACCAGGTTTAGTAGGCATAAACTGCCTTTGAAGAAACTTAACTAGGATAGGTTCAGTGTTTTAAGATTTTCTATGTCTTTGTTTATTGGGTTCACTATAATTCTTCCCATGGCCTTTCACATAAGACTAGTGGAACTTATGGGTCTGTACTTCCCTGGGTCTGTTGATGGTCCGCCTTTGTGCAGAGGGATGACCAGTGCAGTCTTTCATTCTGTAGAGATGAAGCTTGTGGATGAATAGAGATTCTAAGGAGCCTCACAGGTCATGTTTTAAGCTATTTAGGAGGCATCCTGAAATATTATCAGGACTCACTGATGCAGTGCTTTTAGTTCTGGATAGTGCAGTGAGGACCTGTTCTTTAGTGATGGCTGGGGAGAAATTGTTGAGGATATTTCCTGGGGGTTATAGACAGGTGAAACTGGAGCTAAATGTATCATAGCATCATAGGGAGTTACTAGGCTATTGTCCCTGAGGCCCTTACAAGCCTAGCCAAGAATTCAGCCCATGTTCTGACAAATCAGCACCCGATGCTCCTGTCCAGCAGGGACACAAGTGGAATCCCAGGGGTGTATTTTCTGTTCCCCATCCAGTTATCCAGGTTGCGCTTAAAAAGGGTTAATAAGGTACTCTGCCTGATATGGAGAGGGAGTCTATTACCACAGAAGGGGGAGTCTCTGGGACACAAACCTCTCCCGCCAACAAGTCCTATTGATGTCACGGACCAGGTTGAGGTCATGCGTATGGGTTATTAAAGTGGAGCTTGACTTGTGGATATGCACCAGTCCCATCAAGGCGGGGTCTGACAGTGCTTTGTATACCAGACAGAGGTCACCTCTGAGGAGTCTGTATGAGACTGAGTAGAGGGGACAGGCTTTTAGCCTGTGTCTGCAGGGTAGATGTTTGAGGCACTGAATTCTCCTGGTGAGGAACCTCTGTGGTCTCTCCAGCTGCTGCATGTGCTTTGTGAGGTACATGCTGAAAGGGGCATTGCACTCAATAATTGGGTCTTACAAGGGAAGAATACAGGGATGTTATGACCTCCTTATCCCTTGATGAGATACCCTTACTAATGAGGTGGGCCACGTAGAAAGCTTTCCGTACAACAGAGGCAATATAGTGGTCAAAATTCAGTTTGCTATTATCTGAGTGCCCAAGTCCCTCACGACTGACTGCATGCTTAGGACCTTGTTATTAATGTGATAATTTGTGGGGATCTCACTGTCCCCAAAGGGGACGATGATGCATTTTTGGCATTCAGTTTGAGGCCATGTTTCGGGCACCAGTCATTTGTTGCTTGCAGGCATCTGTAAACTTGGTCAGCCAAAGCCCACTGGTTTTGGCCTGCACCTCAGAAAAGTATACCCCTAACAACAGAGGCCCAAAGCCCAATCCCTGGGGTACACCGCTCGTTATGGGTCGACTGCTTGAAGTGACTTCCCCTATTTTGACAAGGTGGGTCCTATCTGAGCCGGTTTGCTACTCATCTGGTAACATACAGATCAATGCCTAGTTGAGTGAGTTTATCTATTATACTCGAGTGGGGAATAGTATCAAAGGCTTTGGCCAGGTGAAGGTAGGCGATGTGCACTGTCTTCACCTCATCTGTGGCTTTGGTGACTGTCTCAAAGAAGTTGAACATATTTAACAGGCATGACCCCCCCCCCCCCTTGACAAAACCAAACTGTGTGGAATCAAGTGTTTGGAGGTTACCAATGTCCTTGTTAATGAGGGTCCATGTTAATCTGTTCCATGGGCTTGCAAATCAGGCTAGTTAGGCTAATGGAAAAAAACCCACAACACCACAAACTCCTTGTGGACTATATTATATTGGGGAGACAAAAAGAGAATTTCGCATCAGATTTTTAGAGCATGCTATGGATGTGAGACATAAAAGAGAAAATAAGGTTATTGCAACACATTTTAATGCTTTCCATGATGGTGATGTGTCTTTGTTGCAGGGCACTGTTTTAGAGAGTGTAAAATGTTACAGTGGAGATGAAAATGTTTTAAAACACAAATTATTGTATAAGGAAAGCATTTTTATTTTGAAATATAAAACTATGATTCCCAATGGTCTCAATAATGAGCTCAGTTGGAAAAGTTTACTTTAAGTGTAATTTGTGAGAGTTTGATTAATTTATTGTTTAATTTATTGTTTAATTAATGGAAGTATGTTTTCAACTGATTGGTTTTTATATAAAAGCTTGTATTTGTAATTTGTATGTTTGATACTCCTGGAAGGTGGCAACACCGAAGCGCTAGAGAGAATAAATATTTGTTCTATTGAGTGGTTCTTTTTTCACAGTCTGTGAAATTTATTAGTGGTCAGAGTTGTTTTGTAGTTAGGCTAATGGGCCTACAATTTCCTGGATCGGTGGATGCTCTACCTTTGTGCAAAGGGATGACTGTGGCTGTCCTCCCGCGACTGGGATGAAGTCGGTACTCAGGCTTTGGTTGAATAGAGTGCCCAATAGTGCTGCAAGTTCCTGCCTGAGTTCATGCAGGATGCAGCCACAGATGTTAATGGGTCCCATGGGGCTGTATTTTCTGCCTTTGAGAGAGTAGTGATGACTTACTCCCTAGAGATAAGGGGAGGGGGCAGGTGCTGGGGATGTCCTGATTTACTGATGGGGGGACAGAAGTGTAAATCTTTCACTCGATATGTCTGCCAGCAGGTTGGCTACATCTACGGCGTTTGTGTATATGGTGTCTTTGACCACCAGTTCTGAGCAGATCTAAGTACTTCCTTTGAGATTTAGGACATATGTGAAGAAGGCCTTATGACTGTCTTTAGTAGATGTGGTCAGTTTGGACTCGAAGTTTGCTTTGGAGGATTTTACCAGTGCTCTTATTTGCTTGTTCAAGTTAAGGAGAAATTGCTTCCAATTAGGCACCTGCTCTTTCTTGGTCCTGGACAACAATTTTTTCCTTTTATTATAGAGTTTATTTATTGCAGACGTCCCCCAGACAGGTTTACTCTTCCTTGAGGCCAGCATTTACTATATCCCTTGTTCAGTATATGGACTTCCATTTACTATTAGTTCAACACACTGTTAGGTGTTTCCTTTAAGGTTGCCTATATAAATGCGTTATGATTATCCTTAGCCTGAGAGGCTATTTTTGCCACTAAGTTGGCTTTGGTGGACTTGATTAGTTCTCTAAGTTGCTTGTTCAGACTGATGACAGAGACTTTTTTTTTGTCTTTTGCACATAGCCTTTCCTATTTTTGTACAGAATTTCTTTTTTTTATTGTACAACCTATTCATAGTGGGGTCCACCAAGGAGGCTGGTTCTTAAAGTTTGTACTAAGTTTATTTCAGTTTGGTACTGCTATTTATATGCAGTTATTTACATGCATGTACAGGGTTCACGTATACACTTCTAAATAGGTCACAGCATTCTTTGAGTTTGGGGGGGTCTTGGAATTTAGCCATGACATCGCTTAATAGAAGACAGTTAGCCTTGGAAAAGTTCTTAAAGGTGCTGAGGTCTGCTGGGAGTTCAAGCTTTATATTTATTTCACAGGTAACTGCACTGTTATCTGATTGACCAATGAGGACATCACACAAGGGAGAATGCAACATCCCTCATATTTGTGAGTACCAGATAAAGGATATTTGCACCCCTAGTAGGTGTGCAGACTATCTGTTCCAGGGTGTTTGCATTAATAAAATCCAGGAGTCATTCAGCCTGCATGTTAGTGGTTCTGTGTGCATCGCAGTTTATAGTGGGACAGTTCATATCACCCATGAATACGGTGTTGGGCTGAATTGTGAATGACTCCAGTACATTCAAGTAAATAGTATTGTTATCCAGAGTTATAGATGGAGACCTCTACCTGGCAGGGATATGGAGGATATGGTATAGGGCTTTACCTAAGGTTAGCTGGCCATGGAGTAACTGAAGCATGTCACATTGTTTGTCCAATCTTGAAGCTTACTTACTTTTTATGTACACTGATACACCTACACCTCTTGTCCTTTCTTGTGCAGTAGCTGGTCTAAATGTGTGAAAGGCATTACAGCCTTCCACAGCTTTAAACCATGTTTCAGTAATTTCACAGATGTCAACACTCTCCAGGGTGAGGACAGCTTTCAGGGAGTGGAGCTTCTTGTTGAGACTCCTAACATTGAGCAGCAACACCTTTAGTTTATTTTGAGTAGAATTTAATACGTTGGAAGGCTTATCAGATTAACATTGCATATAAAGGCAGTATATGGGGTACATAATGTTTTGGCCAATATGTGAAAGCCTAGTGGGGACAGGTGCAGACCATTTCTGGCACAACAGTGTGATCTGATGATCATCTTGTCCTCATAAGCTGACAAATATTAGACCCTCTTAGAATGACACTAGCAACTAAGTCACTTGTTAAAGCCAATCACTTTCTATTTATATTGTGGTATCATCCTTGGAGAGATAGATTGCTGCTTACACCTGCCTGGGATACAGTCTAAATGCTCTGTCATGTTTCTTTTTACATAGTTCAGGGAGGTAGATCTCGGGTCATTAACACCCACATGGTACTGGTGGTTTAATTTCCTTAGTCCTTGCTCCTGACAGGCGACTGATTGACGGTCTCTTTGCACAGCTTGTTGAGTGGGACATCAGTATGCTTCACAACAGAGTCTCTTAATGACCAATATACTGGGTTGTGTGACAGTTTGCCTTAAGGGCTTAGAGACTGAGACATTGTGTTGTCTTTGTAGAGTGTTTGGGAAGTTGTTGAGGGCAGCTTTTGGCAGGCCATTGAGGTTTGGGTAGACTGCATTTAAGAGCATCAGCACATGTGAGTTTGTGTGTCTTATCCATAGTAGAAGTAGTGTGTGTGTTACTACCAACCTGTATGGAGGTAGTTTGTATGCAAGAGCTTTACTCCAAAGACAGTGTAATTACATCTCTCACATACTATCAGCCTGTTTAACAATAAAGTGGCTGTCAGTAAATGTGTGACAATTGTTAGATTGTCCCAGGATGCCCATTTCCACAAGGCTGGCTACAGAGACAGTAAGAAAGTGAACATCCAGGGCTGTGGTTCTTCTTTCTTGTGATCTATGAGGGGCAGTATAATTAGGGTTTATAACTAACTAAATTTGGTGGTGTTAGGCTGGAGAAGTGGTCTAAAATAGAGGTAATGCTTCTCAGCAGGTAAACTACTTGCTCTACAATCAGCTAGATCTTGAGAAAATAGAAGAGAAACTTTTATATGGAAAAGTACAACTCTAGGTGCCTGCATCTATAAAAGGCAATGCAAAGCACTGTTACACAGCTCAGTACAGACTATAGGAGATGAGTTAAAGAGGAATCCAATAGTAAACAGTAAAAATGCAGTGTAAGTGTATATAAGGCTCATATCCTGCAATAATGAAGAAAGCTCTCATTACTGTGAGTTATACCATAAGACTAAACTAAGGTCCCCAGACTACGTAAAATGCAACAGTAAAAATGCAGTAGAAATGTAATAAAGGATTCTCAGATCCTGCACTAATTCACAATGATCTCACTATTTTGATACTACAAAACTAAACTAAGGTTCACAGACCAAGTAAAATGCAACAGTAAAAATGCAGTAGACGTGTAATAAACAATGCTCAGATCCTGCAGCAATTCACAAGTTTCTCACTATTATGAGTTATACTACATGAATAGGGCCCCCAGACTAAGTTAATAGGTTCATAGGTTCATAGTTTAGTACTAAGCTAACTGCCCTTGCGAGCCATTTTAAGCCTAGCCAATTATCCCTTGTGAGACTCAAACCCTGCACCTTGTGTTTGTAAGGCAAGCACCTTAGCCATTAAGCCACCCTCCCAACCCCTAAGTAAAACACAAACAGTAAACATTTAGTAAAAATGAAATAAATAAGGCTCAGATCCTGGAGCAACTCACAGTTCTCCCACTGCTGTGAAGCATACTACAAAGACTAAGATCCTATACCAAGTTAAAAATACAAACAGTTGACTTTTTATTAAAACAAGAAAAAATGCAGAAAAGAACAATACACAGTTCTGAAAATTGCAGTGTGCACAAGTTGAAATGGTATTGTATAAAACAGAGGATAACTCAAGCTTTAAGAATCTAATTTGAGTGCCTTATCACTTTGAACTATCAGTGTCCACTACAAATAGTGCAGGGTGTGAAAATAGGTAAAGGCTGCCGATAATTCTGTCATTTGTAAATGTTAATGTAAGCCACAGGCATGTTCTCTTAAATGTGAAGAGACTGCACTGGATATTGAACTGCAAAAATGTAACAATAGTGCACTCTGCTGTAAGAAAGCTAAATCAAGCATTTCATGACTGTCTTTGATGTTAAAATTTGGGAACGATATGTCTAGAGGGAGGCATCCTGCCTATTGTTTCAAGACCAGAGTTAATGGCTAGAATTTGCATGTATAAATGTCCTTTATTGCTCTGGTTTCTGACCAGGTGTAAAGAATTTAAATGTAGTTTCTGCTAGCCTGGGAACACCAGAGAAGTGTGGAGAATTATGTCATGTGAAGCAGCTCTGTGTTATCAATTTAAAGAGAAAGACTCAGAGAGCACTGAGCATTTTGTCTTGAGAACATTCAACTCACCAACACTGTCTGCTTCTATATGCAAGTGATTTAGAATTGTGTTTTCTATTAGAAATAGCTAGGAATTAGGAACATTAGACCAAATGTTTTTCTGTGTTGATGTATTTCTCTGTGATCTCTGAACTGTTGACTAGCACTGTGTAGTAAGAAATATTGTTTTGTGTCTTTATTATTTATTATTAAAGATTTTTAAACCTTTCAACTGTGGCTGTTTTGTGTAGAGATAATTTAAGCTCTAAGAGTACATTGCATGTATATAGGGATACTGTACCAAGTCACTCCAAATAAGTCTTGGCTGTTAGGTTGCACTTACCATTTGGATAACCCTTCATAAGGGCCTTTGTGTAGCTGATAAATATTAATGTGTGGTGGCAGTGATTTCTACCACATAGTCTGGGAAAAGGGGCACAGCTGATGAACCTGTGCCAGCCTTCCCCAGGAGTGTCTGTGTGGTTGTATAAACTCTTATCTCAAAGTGTGTGCGTCAGCTACATGGGCAGGGACATGAAGCATTGGTTGGACATAGAGGGTGCTGGAGGTTTTAGCTTGCCCACTAGGCTGAGATCTGGGACCCTATAGCTGTGCCAGTGGGGAGTCTTATTGGGGACCTGGAGATAAAGGGAGAAACTAGCCCCAGACTGACTGTGATCTCTGTGTGCTCTTAAGGAAAATTGTACTTTACTGTGCATGTATTTATTATACTTTCTCTATATGGATGCCCCTCACTGGTGTTACTGGTGAGGATTGAGGCTCCTTGATTGCTGGGCCAGTGCACGGATGTCACATATTAATTGTCTGGCAGTGGTGGGATATCCACACCGCATATTAATTGGTTGGCAAATACTAACTGGCTTGTAGTGGTGTGGGTAGAGTGAATTCCTGTAACATGTGTACAGTGATCATTGAAAGTGTTTTGTACTCTAAATCAGCCAGGCAATGAATACTCAGAGTTCAGATCACAATTGTTTTATTTCTTTTGTTAGCTTAGTTAGTCAGGGAGAGTAGACAGCATGTCAGCAGAGGAGTACAGAAAGCTGACAAGGAGCCAGCTGACTGAAATGTGCCAGGCTAGGGGACTGGTGCATGGAAACCTGACTAAGGCAGACATGATTGCAGCTTTGGTCACAGCGGCATCAGAAAACAGCAACCAGAAGGACGATCAGACTGGCAATGGAGACATACCACACTCAGATAACTGACAGTTCAACCTTTCTACAGAGGACATAAAAATCCATTTGGAGCTAAAGAGACTTGAGTTGGAAGCCAAGCATTTGGAAATAGATGCAGCTGAGAGACTGAGGCATCTAGAGAGTGAGGACAATGAGAAACTATGACGGTTGCAGGCTGAGGAGAATGAGAAACTGCTACGCCTGAAAGCTGAGAAAAAGGAGAGGCAGAGGCAGCATGAGGAGATGCTGAATCTTCGCCAGAGTCATGGAGGTAATGGGGAAGGGAGTAACTGGATCCCAGAAGCACAAAAGGTCAGTAAATTTCTTCTGCAGTTTAAAGAGGTGGAATCATTTTGATAGTTTCATTCATATGTTTGAGAGGGTATGTAAACAGTATGATGTTGATCAAAGGGTCTGGGTACGGTTCCTGACCCCCTTACTCCATGGTAAAGCTGTAACTGTGCTGACTAAACCTGCTGATTGTGAATATTTTGATTATACTGCTGTCAAAAATCACTTGTTAGAATGTTTTAAGCTAACACCTGAAACGTATAGGAAAAAGTTTTGTGAGCACAGACAGAAGACAGATGAAAATGTGTGTGAATATGTTGCTGAACTGTGCACTTATTTTCATAGGTGGGTGAGTGGATGTCAGGTCACCACTTTTGAGGGGCTGGCAGACCTTTTGGTGAGGTAACAGGCCCTTACTACTTTGCCTGAGGAAATGAGGATCTGGTTAGCTGATAGACAATGTGCTATTTCAGAGGAGTTGTGGAAGAAGGGAGACCTATACCTAGCAAGCAGGGCATCCCTGCACAGGAAAGGGATCCCCCCAGTACTGCTCATGGGTCTAAAGGAACCCATGGTGGGCAGCACAGAATGCCCCAAAAAATCTGCCAGTAGCAGCGGAAGCCACTAGTCCAGGACCTAGGAATAAATGTTTTGAATTTAAGCAGTGGAGCCATGCGGCATACAGATGTCCACTGAGGCAAGGTGGGGAACAAAAGGTGAGAGAGCCAGTAAGTGGGAAAGACAAAATGCCAATAGTGGGTTGCCTTGGGACAACAAGGGTACCAAACTACCACAAGAGGTTATATCCTATTGTAGTGAACGGCAAAGAAGCCATTGCTAAGAGAGACATAGCCTCTGACATAACCATTATAAAGCCTGCAATGGTTACAGAGGAGCACTACTTGCCTGGGCAGTCTAATCCAGTCAGAGCTTTAGGAGGGATCCCATTCCATATACCTTTGGCGAGGGTTCACCTAGACTGGGAGGGTGGAAAAGGAAACTAGCAAGTAGGTGTGTTTGAGGATATCCCTGCAGATGTCCTGTTAGGGAATGTTTTTGATAATGCAGCACCATGTGCTCATGCAGTTACATGCAGTCAGGCTTGGAGATAAGCGTGTGGGTCTGGTAGCCTGGGGGAGACCCAGACAGACAGCATACTTGCAGCCAGGACTGGTGAGGTGGTTACTTCAGGGAGGGAGATGCTCTGTAGCAGTGAGACTGGAGGTGAGCCACAGCTGCTTGTGGGTACTGATGTTCCCTTGGAAAGAGTGACTGCAAAGGTAGAGGTGAGTAGTAGTACCCAGGCTGACAGTGAGACACCACTGTCACAGGATGCCAAACATCCTGTGGAAAGGGAGTTGGGAAGGGTTACAAAGACAGAGTGGAGACAGGCTCAGCTCTCAGACCCTACATTGCAAGGCCTGAGGCAGGTAGCTAGTGAGGCACCTGATTCTCAATGGAAGGAGGAATCTGTATACTGGGACAAAGGGTTACTGTATATAGAGTGGACTCCTGAGGGAGGGCTAGAAGGTGAGAGGGTACAGCAGTTGGTAGTGCTTAGAGCCTACCGTCTGGTGCTTCTAGCCATAGCCCATGATATTCCCTTTGCAGGTCATATAAGAATAAAAACAAACAAAGAGATGCATTATGCAGAACCTCTATTGGCCTGGAATTTCCTGAGATGTAACAGGGTACTGCAGGACCTGTGAGCAGTGCCAAAAGGTAGGCAAGGCAGGAGACAAGGTGAGAGCTCTTTTGATGCCTTTGCCTGTGATTGAGGTGCCATTTTAGAGGGTAGTTATGGATACTCTGGGACCTCTGAGTACCCCAAGTTCCACAGGGAAAAATTATATCCTAGTGGTAGTGGATTATGCTACACAATACGGCTCTGTCCCTCCACTGAGGCAGACAAGGTGGCAAATGCATTGTTAGGGTTTTCAGCACGGTAGGTTTCCTAAAAGAAATACTGACTGACAGAGGCTCCAATTTCATGTCAGACCTGCTAGCTTGTCTGTGGAAATTCTGTGGGTAGAAGCACCTGAAAAACATCGCCTACCATCCCCAGACTAATGGTGTTGTTGACAGGTTAAACTCTAAAATCAAGTCCATGCTACAGGCATTTGCAGACCAGTTTAACAGAGAGTGGGACAAATATTTGCCCCATCTGTTGTTTGCTTACAGAGAGGTTCCCCAGGAATCCACATGTTTTTCCCCCTTTGAGTTGCTGTATGGGCATAGGGTGAGGGGACCTCTAGATTTAATTCATGATGAGTGGGAAGATGAGTGTAAATCTCACAAGGAGTCTGTTATGACACATGTCCTGAACTTCAGGACAAGGCTCAGGGAACTCATGGGCTTGGCCCAGGAGAACATGGCAGAAGCCCAACAACAGAAAAAGGTGTGGTATGACAAGAATTCTCGAGCTAGAGAGTATGCTGTGGGGCAGCAGGTAAATGGTTCTCATTCCTGTCAGACACAACAAGCTGCAAGCAGCTTGGGAGAGACCCTACAAGGTGGTAAGAAAGGTAAGTGATGTTAACTACATGGTGGAACTGCTAGGCAGGGGACAAATTGTACCATGTTAACATGATGAAACCATACCATGATAGGGAGGCCCTTGTGCTGAGCATTTGCAGTGGATTGCAGGAGGAGTCTGACGGAGATCTGTTGACTGATGATCTCAGTGAGGCTCGGACTGACACCTCAGTGGTATTGGTAGCAATTTGCCAGCAGCTATCTCCTACCCATGTTCGAGAAATCCAAGCAGTGTTACAGGAGTTTAGGGACATATTCACTGGGAAGCCAGGGTGCACCCACCTGGTGCAGCACCAAGTGGATACAGGACCCCAAAGTCCTATTAGGCAGGTCCCTTATAGGGTGCCTGAGAGAGTCAAACAGACTCTGAGGGAGGAGATACAGGAGATGTTGGAACTAGGGGAAATTCAAGAGTCCAACAGTTCCTGGGTCTCCCCAGTGGTGCTGGTGCCAAAGAAGGATGGCGGCACCAGGTTTTGTGGGGACTACATGAAATTAAATAGTCACACAGAGTCAGATGCTTACCCCATGCTTAGGACAGATGAGGCCCTAGAGTAGCTGGGTGGGGCTAAGTATCTTAGAACTATTGATCTTACCAAGGGTTATTGGCAGGTGCCCTTAACTTCCAGTGATAGAGAGAAGTCAGCCTTTGTGACTCTTTTTGGCTTGAATGAGTTCACAAAGATGCCCTTTGGGATGAAAAATGCCCCAGCGACTTTCCAGAGGCTGGTAGATCATATCCTAGCAGAAGCAGGAAGGTTTGCCCTTGCTTAACTAGATGACATTGCCATCTACAGCCATTCCTGGAAAGAGCACCTTCAACATGTCAGGGAGGTGCTGGGCAGACTACAGAGGGCAGGGTTGACCATTAAGCCAAGCAAATGTCAGGTGGGTATGGCAGAAGTCTCCCACCTGGGACATAGAGTGGGGAGTGGTAAGATCAGGCCAGAACCTGCCAAAGTAGAAGCCATTCAGGCATGGCCTACACCTGTTACCAAAAACCAGGTGAGGGCATTCTTAGGGACAGCAGGGTACTACAGAAAGTCCGTCCCCAGTTATAGTACTGTAGCTGCTCCCCTCACAGACCTGACATGGTTAAATAGAGTCAGCCAGCAAAATGCTAAGATGGAGCCTAGGGTTGCAAGCATATGAAATCTCAGTGCAGCACCGCAGTGGGATTAGCAATGCCAACGCAGATGGGCTCTCAAGACAGGGAATGGGGAAAGGTGTACTCAGATAGACCTTACCCTCTCAAGCAGCGTTTCACAAGGGTCCCTTGATAAACTAGCTTGAGTTCTTCAGGGGGGAGATGTTTGAAGATAGGTAAAGGCTGCCAGCCTAGCCAGATATAACTTTGTAGATAATTCTGTCATTTGTAAATATTAATGTAAGCTACAGGTTTGTTCTCTTAAATGTGAAGACTACATTGGATATTGAACTGCAAAAATGTAACAACAGTGCACTCTGCTGTAAGAAAGCGAAGTCAAGTATTTCATGATTGTCTTTGATGTTAAAATTCGGAGCCGATATGTCTAGGGGGAGGTATCTTGCCTATTGTTTTAAGATCGATGTTAATGGCTAGAATTTGCAAGTATAAATGTCCTTTACTGCTCTGGTTTCTGACCAGGTGTAAAGAATGTAAATGTAGTTTCTGTTAGTCAGGGAACAACAGAGAAGTGTGAAGAATGATGTCATGTGAAGCAGATCTGTGTTATCAATTTAAAGAGAGAGAATCTGAGAGCTCTGAGCATTTTGTCTTGAGAACATTCAATTCACCAGCACTGCCTGCTTTGATTTAGAACTGTGCTTTCTCTTAGGAATTAGGAATATTACACCAAGTGTTTTTCTGTGTTGATGTTAGAACTTTTCTACAGTATTATTTTAAGTATTTCTTTGTGATCTCTGAACTCTTGACTAGCACTGTGTAATAAGAAGTATTGTCTTCTGTTTTTATTATTTATTATTACAGATTTTTAAACCTTTCAACTGTGGCTGTTTTGTGTAGAGATAATTTAAACTCTAACAGGACATTGCATGTATATAGGGATATTGTACCAAGTGACGCCAAATAAGTCTTGACTGTTAGGTTGCACTTACCATTTGGATAATAATACTGCACAGTAATAATTGGACACCCTTCATAAGGGTCTTTGAGTAGCTGATAAATATTAGTGGGTGGTGGCAGTGATTTATACCATATAGTATGGGTAAAAGGGACACAGCTGGAGAACCTGAGCCAGTCTTCCCCAGGAGTGTCTGTGTGGTTGTATAAACTCTTATCTCAAATATATATGGACCCTATAGCTGTGCCAGTGGGGAGTCTTATTGGGGACCTGGAGAGAAAGGGAGAAACTACCCCAGACAGACTGTGATCTGTGTGTGTTCTTAAGGGAAATTATACTTTACTGTGTGTGTGTATTTATTATCCTTTCCCTATATGGACACCCCTCGCTGGTGTTAGTGGTGAGGATTGAGGCTCCTTGACTGCTCAGCTAGTGCACGGGCATCACAGGAGGAACTTGAAAACTCTAATTTACAGTAGGGGAGACAGCTAAGATGTCACCAGGTTTAAAAACTCAACATGAACTGGGCAGATGAGTGGGAAAATAATCCAAAAATCAATGCAGTCCAAGAATCAGTTTTAAACTCAGAAGGGGACAGACAGAGAAAGAAGGGTGAAATGCAGGAAAGGTAGAATGGTAAAGTCATTTAAACACTGACATGCGTTTGCCATCAAACAAATGAAATGGTGGATGTGATGCACCCACTCCCCCAAAAATATAAACATTTCTGCTCCCATTCTTTCAGGTTTCGAATATGTCATTCCTGTTAAGTGACTACCGTGTCTTTTTTTCCGTTTGGTTGGTTATATCAGTTCCTAAGACAAATGTACATATATCAAGAAATAAACACATGTTTATGTTTATGCACACCAGGATCACAGAAGAGGTGGGTAAAAAAGAATTGAAGGAATTAGGTAAAAATATAACTGGTTTACCTGAGGGTGCAACTAGATCCTATACAACTGATCTACTTGCCAGTAACACTGCTAGAGTGGGACGAGAGGGGCAACTACCCCAGGTACAAAGTGTTGGTGGGGTGTGATCTGCCATTCCGGACCTCTCTTTTATGCAATACTGGCTGGTACTGCATCTGTGGTTAATCTGGGCACTATACTCTGTGGGTGATCTAAACTGTAGCAAGTAGTTTGCTACAGTTTAAAAATAAATTAAAAAAAAATCTTCTTTTATTTATTTTTTAACTAAAATCCTAGACCTGTAGCACTCTGTGCAGGCAGGGTATAAACTGTAGCAGCTATTTGCAACATTTGTAGCAAGCAGTTTAATAGAAGATATGATTTTTTTCCAATAAAATATGTGGAAGGAGAGTTAGGGGCAGGGCACAGAAATAGGACCTGAATGGCTGGATCAGGAGGGGGAAGGACGGTTTTGTGCATTTGGCGTGGTAGGTGTGCCAGTAGAAGGAATGGCCTTGTTTTGTTGGTCTTCAATGGAAGAACGATTGGGGGGGGGGGGTTAAATGTAACTGTAAAAATCACCTAATTACAATGAAGTGCTTTTTTTTTTCTTCATTTGAAGAGATGAAGGGCTAGGGCATCATTTTGTGTTAACAATTCATTCCACACATTTAGTCTGCAATGGTGGTGTACATGGATAAAGCTCTGATATTGCCCAGGTGAACCCAGTCTTAGTAGCAGCTTGGGTGCATAAGAGCACGGGGGGGAGGATGGGCATCCATGAAATGTGGCGGGGGGGGCAGATAGGCACATGGGCATACAAATGCAAGTTGATTTTCTTGGTGGCGTCCAGGGAAATAAGCATAAGGTGTCTCTTGTGGGTGGGCAGGGCAGTCCTACAGATGTCACCTCTTTTTGGAGATCAGGTGCACCCTTGATAAAGAGGCATAAGGACGTAAAGTTAAAAATTATAAATCTCAAACCAACCCTGATGGTTGCCTATGTGACAGCCTCTCTCAGCCAGCACTTGTCCCCAGTGAAGGGGAGAGAACGGTATGACTATCTGAGATGAAGCTGATGACTGGCAGGCAATGTGGGGGTATAAAGATGCAAAAAAAAAAATCCCATACATGTACTACTTTCTGTTAGAAGAACTGTCTTTTTATTTCATGTCTAAATTCAGAACATCTTTACCCACCTCATCCCTTGAAATATCTGTCACTTCTCTTCAACAACTTTTCTCCCTCCTTATGACCTTGTACATTAATATTAGTTCTAACATACCCTAAAGTAGTGTGCGCATCTCCTTACATAATGTGCACCTCTCCTTTCAGAGTGCACACTTTTCATTTCACAGTGCACACTATTCATTGCACAGTGTGCACTTTTCATTACACAGTGTGCACTTTTCATTACACAGTGCGCAATCTTCATTACACAGTGCGCAATCTTCATTACACAGTGCGCACTTTTCATTACACAGTGCGCACCTCTCATTACACAGTGTGCACCTCTCATTACACAGTGTGCACCTCTCATTACACAGTGTGCACCTCTCCTTACATACTCTCCTTATGTTGTGTGCACTTGTCTTTATGTAGTATCCTTATGTAGTGTGCACCTCTCCTTACATAGTGTGCACCTCTCTTTATATAGTGTCCTTACGTAGTGTGCACATCTCCTTACATAATGTGCACCTCTCCGTATGTAGTGTCCTTACACAGTGTACACCTCTCATGACATAGTGTGCACTTCTCGTTACATAGTCTCCTTATATAGTGTGCACCTCTCTTTATACAGTGTCCTTACGTAGTGTGCACATCTCCTTACATAATGGGCACCTCTCCGTACGTAGTGTCCTTACAGTGTACACCTCTCATGACATAGTGTGAACTTCTCGTTACATAGTCTCCTTATATAGTGTGCACCTCTCTTTATATAGTGGCCTTACGTAGTGTGCACATCTCCTTACATAATGTGCACCTCTCCGTATGTAGTGTCCTTACAGTGTACACCTCTCATGACATAGTGTGCACTTCTCATTACATAGTCTCATTACGTATTGTGCACCTCTCCTTATGTAGTGTCCTTATGTAGTGTGCACCTTTCCTTATATAGTGTGCACCTGTCTTTATGTAGCCTCCTTACGTAGCGTGGACCTCTCCTTTAACGCAAAGGGCAGGGGGTTCTAGGACTTCCACTCTCCCCCGCCTGCATATCATTTACCTGGTTTGCTGCATCTGTAGAAATTACAGCAGACTAAGAAATTACGTTCACTAAAAGCTGACTCTGTGTGCCTTTTCCAGCAAACAGAATCAAATCAGCATCCCAGAGTGAAGTGGGCACAAGCCCTCCACACTTCTTTAATATAGCATACTCCGAGATCGAACACAAGGGAAGATAAAATTCAAAATCATTTGCTGTAACAAGCTCAAACTACTGACATTCACTATGAAAAGTACTACACTGAAAATGCAAGTGAAAACCCATATGAACCCACTGTAGCAGCTTGCTGTCTCTCTGTAGCCAACAGAACTGCTTACAAGCCTGCAAATGCAACCTCAACATTCTTGTACTGCAGGATGAATGGTCCTGGTTCTCTGCTGCACACAAACTTTGAATCCTCCTGGATTACCTCCACTCAACCTACAGCACCATAAACTTCTTTGCAGGCAACACAGCTGCTTTATCCTGGGTCACTCTACCATTCTGCCTAAATCATTAGGAAAGTACCTCCACCCCCCCACCACCATACTACTTTCTATCACAGCACCCATTTTTCCATTTTTTTAAACCATCTGCTGAAAAACTGACTTTACACCCCACACCATGGGCACTGCTTGCAGCAGAAATGTAAGACATCAACAGTCCAGGCAAAGAGCACTGTGGCAATCTGATGATTTCCACAAGATATGCCACCAGTTTTCCAGCTGTAACTCTCTGCTCTCTAGTGCTGGGAGACCTGACAGTGGCAATGTTATCCCTAGCAGCCCCTACACTCACATACATTCAGACACCTATAGAAAAAAAAACACACACATACATATTCACATGTTTAAATATATACACATTCCCAGCCTCCTCCTCATGCATACACATCAACAAATAAACCCTTCAACAGTTGATTACAATCATTAAACAGTCAACAGAAAAAAGCACTGATATGTGCACGCATTAACATGCAAACACACACACACATTTATAGAGTTTCACTCATGCCTCCATGTCTTTGCTGATCTTATTTGTACCTCAGGTCTCCCATAACAGTGAATGGGTGACTTTTTTTTTCTTTTCCCCCCCAACGGTGAAATTTTACCCTGTACAAGTTATGCAAATAATGAGCTGCTGACATTTTCTGGGAGCAGCACACAGCTAATTAGCATAAGCAACTCCCCCAGACTGCTGCATTATGATGTAGTTCTACCCAGGAGAGCACCCTTTATTCTGAGGCTCCCACCAGGTAAAACCTCAGTGGTAGAGTGGTCTGTGAATCAGACAGGCTTACCCATTGGGGAAATCTGCCACATTAAAGCTTTTGTCTTGCGGTAAGCCTTTATAAATTACAGTCTTAGTCATGATTTACTGATGTACAACAGTCAAAATGTTTTACAGGCCGAACAGTCACGCACAGAGGGAATTATTAACCTCTACCTCTACCCACACCTTTTACTAAAAGTTAAATTTAACCATTTATTCAATTATTTCAAAGCTTCAAAAAAATATAGCACTGTTTGATTTTAGGAAGCTTGATATGAAAGTGTAATGTGTCTTTTCTTGCAAAGGTGACATACTCCATATGGAAAGGGACCTCCAGTCTTAGAATAGAAAACTAGCAAAAAGCGCATAATGTACAATCACTAATGTGGTTTCCAGGGTTTTGCATTTTAAAATCTAGATTATAGCATCTCTGTGATTGCTGCCATTCCCTGGAACAGCAAAAATCTCAGAATTAAAAGAGCAGAGTTGTATGGGGGTACAGGGTGGCTTACCCCCAAAATGTTTTGTTGTGGGTTTCTTTTATATTTTTGTGTCTTACTAAAGACAACTGCAATTTTTTTCTGATCATACTTACAAGCAGCTATTATAACAGATTTGTACTTTATTTGTGACACCCTGGAAAGTCTCTCCCCAAAGAAAACCACAAATTATGTTCATGTCTGTGCTGGACAACCATTATCCAACATGTTACAACTTTGTAAGGTCATGCAAATTCAGATACTCGGGTAGATAATGCTGACACATTAGGCTCCCTCTCCCAATCAGCTCTTGCCCTGAAATACTTTGGTGTAAACAGAATGTGTTTTGCTCTGGTTCTTTCAATCAACTCACTTGCAAACCCTCCCCACATATAGTCTCAGTTCTTGACAGCATAGCAGACTTTCTGTGTCTCACTTCTTTCTGTTGCTAGTATTTAGCACAAATCACTTCTCTTGATCACAGCTGCATCTGTGCATCAATGCTTCTAGTCCTTCAACCCAGCAGACCCTTATAGTAATTCCAATTCCTTGTAAGCTATGACTGTTATTTCACAAGACAATAGCAATGTTACTCTGAATGTCACAGTTAAGAATAAACTGCAGAAATATGTGCAACACTAGAGAACATCTCAATGAAACACTACAGGCAAAACACATGCACATCTATAGGAAGGTGATGACTCTGGTACAAAAACTGCACTCAGTGCATTCCAAGGAAGGATTTTAGTAGCCAATACCTACCCAGTGGAAAAAGGAGAGTGAAGAAAGTAGAAAAGATGCTTTGTAGCATCATGGCAAGTGACAGAGTATACAAGGAAAGTATAACAAATCTATACAAAATGCAAGTGAGTACAACACGTCTAAATGATGGAAGACGGCATTAATATCAGGAGGTATTTTTCACTGAAAGGATGGTGGAGCTCTACAAATGATTTCTGGCAGCTAATATATATAAAAATACACAAACACATACACAAAACGCACAGAATGCAAGAGTTCAAAAGCTGGAAACAAAGCTATTTACAAGCTGAGAAAAACAGGGAAGCTTAAATATTGCAGGGCTGGACATACAGGAACATGATATTGAGACAGGCACACTAGTGAGGGGAAAGGATCATTATCTGACAAAGTTCTTTGATCCTGTACTCATTTGCTTGGAAGACCGTGTGCACAGTGGGACTTAGACACAATTATCATCCCCACGTCTTCATCAGAGGTGCTGGTGCAGTGCAAAAACCCTTGGCCCATTTACGTACTGCGCAATGTGGTGATATGTTTAACAGCTATGGTTACATATGTACAAGGATAATGCTTCACATGTTTTATAAAATACATTTTTTGTTAAATAAATAAGGCTTCTTTGCTTTATTTCTTGGAAAACAACTCACCGTGTTTTATGGTACTTTGCACTATAAATGTCTTATCAAGAAATAATTACTTTGTGACGTCTGCAATTAATATAAAATACAATATACTGTTGGAATGCAAAAAAATATACATTACAACAAAATATACTACTAGGCACACATGAGTTGGATATTAATATATTTTTCAAAAGCACTTGTACATTAAAATGAAATTATACATTTATTGAAATAATCATTTAAATTACATTTCCTGTTACAAAGATTCATTTGCCTAAAAATGGAAAGTACCAAAGTTACCAGAGGGCAGGGAGAGGATCACAGCGTGCCAGTCACAAGAGCACAGGAGCGCCCATTTACACAGCAAGACTCAAAGCAACAGTAGGCTTCAAAGAAGCACTTTTTTTTTCTTTTAGGACTCTTTTTGCTTTCCAGTAAAGCTGTAACCATGATGTTCCCTCTCTTAATACCACCAAAAAAATCAAAACGCTTTAAACAAATTGATGTACTCTTTAATACAGTCGTCACATCATCACAGGGCACTAGCGCCCTGCATGGTTACAACGGCAGGGATGCACACCACACATCTCTCGCTTTGTTGCTTGCTTCAATGCCTTATAACAAAAAGGTCCTCTTGAACGAGATA
The DNA here is from genome assembly GCF_019279795.1 of Protopterus annectens. NCBI lineage: Eukaryota > Metazoa > Chordata > Ceratodontiformes > Protopteridae > Protopterus > Protopterus annectens. The sequence continues at coordinate 133,147,416 of NC_056748.1, read as the reverse complement.
TTGGCACCTTGGACTGACAAGGCCTAATCAGCTTAGCTCCATGCTAATAAAGTTGATAGCCTGCAGAGTTGGTATGTGCCCGGCATTGAGTGAACTTTTAGTAGTCGAAGCCTCTGGGGCTTGAGCTAAGACGCTTTCTGCTTATCTAAACTAGCTGAAATCAATCCCTAATGAGCCAGTTCAATTTAGGTCAGTTCAAGAAGACAGCAGGGCAGTAAGCTTGTCTGGGCCAATGAAGCCACCTCCCAATGACATCATTAAATAAATACGGTGGGTCACAGCACCTTGGTCAAACTTGTTTTAAAATAATAAAAAAAAAAAAAAAAAAAAAAAGAAACATCTTGAATAATAATCTAAGTAGCAGCAGACAAACTGCAGGCATGCTCGGTCAACACAAGACTGCAAGCTCACATTTCTACAATATTCTGATGAATTAAAAAATATATGGGCAATTCATCTTTATGTGCAGTCTGCTTTGCTTTTACTCCTAGGCCAGCCTGTCAGAATTACTGTGTAGTCCAGGAAACAAGTACAGCTACAACCTATTTTCTGTGGTTCAATCAAATAATTCTTTCACTTTTTTTTTCTTTTGCTACTTCAGCCTGGTGACTTCCACTGACTTTAACTAATTGGTCCACCTGTTCTGTTTGAGGCAAAAGCCAGGCAGCCCTGCGTTCGGTGAAATGCCTACATCACATTCATTCCTTGTTACCATTATAGTGAGAATTGGGGTGGTAGGGAGCACAACTTCTTTCAAGTCTGACATAATGGCCTACCCCCCCCCCCCGGGAGCACTCCCCTTCCTGTGGTGGCTTCTTCAAACTGCATTAATTCCTGCCAGTTGTTGGAAGTCTGCACTCATGCTCTGGCTACCCCAACCAGTATGCTTGCGCTATGGCAGCAAGCGTTTTGTAGGCCCATGCCCCACACGTGTAACATCCAGTGCTCCCATCAAGTGTTATCCAACAGGTAAACCACAAACCCCCCCCCCCCCCGACAGCTGCTAAATATTGCTTACCCTGCTCTGATTCTGCCACTGCCTGAGAAGATATTCAAACTCAGGTCACTTGTGTTATACTCAGGGCTTCATCCCTCTATGTCACTGAGCTGGGGCCCTTCAGGTTACCTTCTTATGTCTTCATATGCATCAAATGGTATGTCAGATCACCTCGCTGGTGGTGTAGAGATAAAGCCCTAACTGTGACCCAAGCTACCGGAGTTTGATTAATGGCTCAGGCACTTAATGGCAATAGCAAGGGAAGATGTCCTTCCCTTGTATGGTTGGGGAGGGTTAGTATGGATGGTAGGTGGGTCTCTTCAGGCTGGATGGAGGTTAAACCTGCAGACATAAAGCCTTCTGGATTAGAGGGTGGGTCAGTAGAGGTGTGTCCACTCAAGATCTGGGGGCGAGGATGTCAAAGCCATCAATGCTGGCAATAGTGGTGGCTCTTCAGCTCACTTCCTCACTGGGTGGTGACAGTGACGAATGCTGGGGACTGGCAAACACCACTCAAGGGGAAGTTTGGAAATTCCAAGTGGCTTTGAAATGCACTTAGGCATACAAAAGGCACAGATGAAGTCAATGCTTATAGAAGAGCAAAACATTATTCATCTCCCTGATTATGTTGTAATGTGGTTAGAAATACCACTTGCCTGAATGAAGTAAGCTTGCGTTCACAACTCTCAATTTTTTGTGATATCCTCTCCCTAGTGTACATTCCAGTGTAGCACTTTATAACTGATGTTAGTGTCATAAAGTGAACTCAGCTGCTTAACAGAAAGCAACATTTTGAGTAAGAAAAAAAAAAAAGCTATATAAATACAGTGCCAACTTCCTGCTGGACTCTGGCTATATGCTAAAGTGTGTTCTTAAGCCCCAAGAACAAGGAAGTTACAGCACAGGCACTTGGCTAAAGATTTCACACACAAGCACGACCAAATAAAACAGTCTCCTTCTTAGTTAACCTATTCTACTGAAAAAGTACATTCATCCATTATTTTCTGTTGCAGCAAGAAAAAAAGAGATTGTATGCACTGCCAGACAAACAGCCATGTACTGCAGAAAGAAGAAATAAGGAAATGAGTGCCAGCAATAATGGAATATTAGTAAATACAACTGCATAGTAACACAAAGAAACACCAAAGAATCAGTGGTAACAAAAGCAAGGAAGGAATGTTTTCAGGATATGCATGGGCTCACTGAAAAGAAAGCACATCGGCCGGGATCAGTGGGAGACAGGAGGTGATGTAGTAGGAGTGCATGGGTAAATGTTTTATATACTGATAAATCCAGAGAGATATACAAATTGAGCAAAGAAAATAAGGAGGGGGGAGTAATGATATGCAAAGAAGGAAAAAAAAGCTAAGCATGGCATCTGACAACAATACAGGAGTGAAAGCTGGATGTGCAGTGAAGGGGCAGAGGGAGAGAGGAAAAACAGCTGGATGGACCAATCTACCAGAGAGCCAGCTGGTTATGTCCTGTTAATTATCTAGCTAAGATGTAAAACAAGAAACGTCTACATTTGCATTCCTCAGGGAACCAAGCAGGTACAGCGACATAGCCACAAGATTTTTTTTTTTCGCTCCAGAAAATCAGCACTAGGCAAGTTACATTGTATGCAACTGGAGAGTGTGGAAAACAGAACAAAATAAGAATGCTGGGTCTATCAAATGGACTCACAACAAGCACTGAAATAATTAAAGTCATGAACAGTAAAGGATGATGGGTTATGGCAATGAACTAAGATCTGCAGCTCTTGGTTTGATTCCTGTAGTCTCATCTTGTCTGAGTTAATCAAATCAATTTAAATGAACAGAATCTCCCACATTTCCCTGAAAAGAAGCGTTAGAAGACAGTGCATCTTCCTACATTTATGCACAAAGTTGATTTTCCCTTTTATGTCTAAGTATTTTAGAACTATTTCACAGAGACGAATGTCATTCAGCCATGATCTTTATCTGATTCGCCATTTGGGGCTCTGTGCCCATGAATGGAAACCAGCTACTGGGTAAGTAGGGCTGAGCAGTGGTGATTCAGGGGAATATGATACTAAGCTACTGAGAGCTTTGCAAGCTGGATCTGTAAAGTGGGAATGCTGTCAGTGTTGTACATTATTTTATGTCACTGATGAGAAAAGCTCTGCTTATGTGAGACTGCACAATTCCCAGAAAAAAAGGAAATCAACCCAAAAAGGAACAGACTGAACATTAGGGTGCTCCAGTATGAAAAACAAAGATCGGGAAGGCAAAAGGTTGTTACTTAACCATGTGGGGTGAATATTGAAGGCAGATTAGCAACCCATTTTTGTATGAGTGCAAACACAAACATCCAATGTCAAAAAGAATACAAGAAAATGGAAGATGAAATGAAGTAAAATATAAGTCCTGAGCAGACTGGTGGGAAGGGAAGTGGAAAACAGGATTTGCCTAACAACAATGAAGTACAGCAGAGACGCCACACTCAAAAAGGGGAGGAAGAGTTTGACAACTGAAGCAGGGTTTAAAAAGACATGAGCAATTTAAGGCAAAAAGAGCAGGAATACATAATGATGACTGGCTTGGGGGGGGTGCTTTTTCCATAATTTCTTATCTGCTAATTGTAGACTATACTGCAATCAACCCGCACGTGTGAAATGCCCTGAAAGGAGGTGCAATTATAAGTTTATTAAGGAAGACAAATAATGCATTTTTACACTGGTTGAAGATGTACTTTACTGTCTGCTAACTTAGATATTTTTTCTAACAGCTAAATAATTAGAGACCACTCAGTTAAATGGACCCTTTTTACATGAAAATGTAAATGAAAGACAGTAATGAATTTAAAGCAGGAAAATCACAAACATTAAATCTGTAATCAAACTGAAAAATTCAGCATGTTTTACCTGCAGCAAAAAAACTTGGGTTACAAGTATACCTGGGATAGGAGAACTATGCAGGCAAGAAACGGAAAGAGAGATCTGGGGATGTTGAATGCAACAGTAAAACAAAAAGAAGTTGTGTACTCACCATAACGTTCCATGTTTGTAGTCCATCTCACCCTTCATTCTTACACATGGGTTCGGGAGCTGATCCTCGGCTCCGACTCGGCCTATTTACAAGCTCAAAGTCTTCTAGTTGGCTTGTGGCTAGGTAGGTATACCATGGTGCACCAGTACAATCCCTAGATCTTGTTTGCTGCTAACTAAGGGAAATAATAACAAACCATACAGAAAGAACCCAATAATAAAAGGTCTCCAGTGAATAATAATAACAATAATTTTCTGTCTCCAGATACTTCCAGGATGGGGGTAGGAGGGTGGGTTCTTAAGAATGAAGGGCGAGATGGACTACAAACATGGAACGTTATGGTGAATACATAACTTCTTTATGTTCTGTAGTCCTATATCGCCTTCATTCTTACACATGAGACAACATCCCTAGCACCTTATTCTTGGGTGGCTCAAGGAAAAATACTCCTGAGTACCGTGAAACCAAAGGATGCTCTAGCCCTGGAGGTTAAATCCAATTTGTAATGAGTAATAAATGTGTGAGGGGTAGCCCAAGTTGCTGCTGCACAGATATTATCAAGTGGGACCCTGGCTTGAAAGGCTGCAGAGGTAGACTGAGATCTCATAGAATGAGCCTTAATTTTGAAAGGTAAAGGCTTACCATCAGAAGTGTAAATGTAAGCTATACAGCTAGAGATCCAATTTGAAAGGGTCACTTTGGAAACTGGTAGAACTAATCTGGAGTCGGAGAAGGAAATAAATAATTGGTCTGACTTCTTGAATTCCTTAGTCCGGTGCAAATAAAAATGTAATTGTCTATGAACATCCAACTGATGAAACCTGTAATCTGCTGCATTGGAATGTTCTATGGATTGGGTTCAAAGTGCTTTGGGGACAAAGGATGGATTAGTACGAAGAGATACTCTGTCTTTGTGAAATATCAGATAAGGGAGTTTGACAGACAATGCTTGTAACTCTGAGCTTGTAACTCTGACACTAGTCTAGCAGATGTGATTGCCACCAGAAATAAAGTTTTCCAAGACAGAAATGTCAAAGGCGATGAATGAGAAGGCTCAAAGGGTGGGGATGTTAATTTGGATAGCACAAAATTCAAGTCCCATGAAGCAACCGGATCCTGAAATGGGAGTCTTAACAAAGTGGCACCTTTGAGGAAGGTTTTGCACAACCTATGTGACATCAGATTAGAATCTTGTAGGCCTAGATGAAAATTAGAAGTCACTGCCAATTGAACCCTGATTGTGGCAGCCGCAGATCCCTGGTGGAAAAGTTCAGACAAAAATTCCAAAACCACTGGAATGGAAGGAATAAGTGTCAACATTCTTTTTCTCAGCCCAGATAGAGAACCTCCTCCATTTACTGGAATATAATTTCCTAGTGGAGAGTTTATGAGAGGAAGTAACGATATGAGTCATAGAGGGTGAGAAGTCGTGAAACCTGACTAGGGATGGAACTGGAGCAGTCAAGTTGTCAAATTGAGGGTGTGTAAGGTGGGGTGACGTGAACCTGACATGTGCGTCAAGAGATCTGGCACTGGGTCCAGAATCCATGGATCATCTAGGAGATGAGGCCTGAGAAATGGGAACCAAATCTGTCGAGGCCAGTAAGGAGCATTGAGGATCAGTTTGCTTCCCAGCTGTTTCACTTTCTGAATCACCTTGGATATGAGAGTAAAGGGATGGAAAGCATAAAGGAGACCCACAGGCCAATCATTAACAAGTGCATCTCTTGGTGACTCCCCAGGAGGGGGGATTAGGGAGAAATAGCTGCTGCATTTGGCATTGATTGGGCTGGCGAAAAGATTGCAGCAAGGCTGTCCCCATCTGCAGAAAATCTGCTCTGCTATTTTCTGTTTCAGAGACCACTCATGAGGCATAAAAATTGCCCGGCTGAGTTTGTCGGCCATCACGTTGGTTGTCCCCAGGATGTGCGCCTCCACCAGAAAGTGCTGGGAAGTTATTGCCCATTTCCACACTCAATTGGCCTCTCGACAGAGTGGGTATGATCTGGTTCTGCCTTGTTTGTTGATATACCATACTACCGACATGTCTGATTGTATTGCAATCGTCCTAAGAGGAAGAAAGTCATGAAGTGCTTGCAGCGCCAGGAGCACTGCCCTCATCTCTAGAACACTGATATGCAGGTGAGCCTGGTGATCTTGCCATGTGCCTTGGACAGTCATGCCTAGATAATGCCCCCCACTCTATCTATGAGGCATCCGTAGTCACAGTGGCAATGGGTAGGTGAGGGACAAATGGAGTGCCCATGGTTAACTGGTTGGGTCCACCAAATGAGGTCCTTCTTGCAAGAGTCTGTCAGCAGTATGTGATGAGTTAAGGGTAGTTGTTGAAAGGACCACTGACAACAGGAGCCACTGAAGAATCCGCATGTGCAGTCTGGCTAGCGGCACTAGTAGTATGGTAGAAGCCATGGTACCTAGAATCTTCAGAACAGTCTTGGCCTTGACTTTTCGGAAGGGGAGAAGAAGGTGAATCTGAAGAACCAGATTCTGTGCCCTTTATAATGGAAGACGAGCTAACATGGCTACTGTGTATTTCTGTGTCTATAAAAATCACAAATTGAGAGGGCAATAAGGCAGATTTTTTCCCAATTGATAGTAATCCCCAACTGGGCACAAAGTTGAATAGTAGTGTCCCTGGTATGAAGAAGTAGATGCCTGGTGGGGGGGGGGGTCAGGAGTCAGTCATCCAGATACAGAAACACCTGGAATCCTCGACATCTCAGGTGAGCTGTCACTACTACCATACACTTGGTGAACACCCTGGGGGCTGTGGTGAGACCAAAGTGCAGAGCACAAAACTGGTAGTGACTGGCTCCCAGTCAGAAGCGTAGATAACTCCTCGATGCCCTGTCCATTTTTATGTGGTAGTAAGCGTCATGAAGGTCTATTGAGCACATCCAAGTGTCTTTCCCTAGTAACGGGAGTATAGACTGCAGTGTCACCATCCGTAACTTGCCCTTCTTTACAGATTTGTTTAATTTGCTGAGGTCCAAGATGGGCCTCCAGTTCCCTGTACGTTTTGGCACTAAAAAGAATCTGTTCCAAATCCTATTTGGTCTGCAGGGATGGTTTGGATGACTCTTTTTGCCAGCAAATTGTTGACCTCCACAGTTACCTGATCCCTGTGATTGGGTGGAACATCCAGGATCCTCTTGGGAACATGAGCTGGCAGAGAAAAGGGTATGGAATAACCTCTGGTGATAATTCTTTGTACCCATCTGTCTTAAGTGATATTTAGCCAGGCTTCTGGATACAAAGAAATGCAACCCCGACTGGCTCCTGAGAAGCACAGCCGGGCCTCACATCAGGAGCACTGGTACAGCCGTCCCCGAAACGAATCACGGCTTCCCTGATTTTGCGGTCCTCCCTTGCCTCTAGGGCGATGTCGACCATTTCCTCCTCCTCCTCTGCCTCTGAAGGAGGAGTCACCCTGTGCATCCTGGAAAAACCTCTGGGACTTCTTGAACCACATTTATCACCTCTCTGACCCTTAGGGTATGATCTAGAGGGGATCGTAAAATGTACTCCCACGGCAGAGAGTGTTTTCCCTTCTTGCTCGCACCAGATCTGTGTCCTTTACCTTAGGTCCAAACAATGAAGAACCATTGAAGGGGGCGTTGGTAAAGGTAGACTTGAACGGTTCTGCAAAATTACACAGGCGCATCCAGGAATGACGCCTTAGGGAAATTCCTGAACCTGCTGCTCTGCTCGCTCCATCGGCTGCATAAGAGATGAGCCTCATGGACGAGTTGACAATAGAGTTCAAGGTGGACAACTGGGCAGATATCTTCTCAGGGACTCCCTCAGTGGATGTACCTTGTAGAGTATCTCCTAGCTCCTTAAGGAGATCTCTCTTAAGCCTCGTGAAGTGTGTAAGGTAGTTCAGTGATCTAAGAATAAATGCCGCTGACGAAAAGATACACTTCCCATATCTGTCCATCGTTCTAGATTCTTCATTCGGCAGATGGACAGAAGAAGTCTCCGCTAGCTCCTACTTAGTGGCCGCCGCCACCACCATGGCATCTACGGGAACAACCTTTGGCAAAAATTCCTTCTCCTTGGGAGCTGATAAAAATTTATTTGGTCTCCTGGGGACTGGCTCCACGGCATCAAGAGTATCCCACACCTTCTGACTAACGAGCTCTAACAGTTCGCCGAAAGGTGGAGACATCCAAGACGCTGAAGGTTGAGACCCGACTCACCAGAAGAGGTGACAGTGGGCCAGCCGCACCTCTGCTTAAGGATCTCCAGGATGTCTACAAAGGAGACAACATCAGAGGATGACTTGGAGGACCCTTCTGACTCCTCGAGGTCAGTGTTCAAGGTAAGAGACTCATCTTGGGAGTCTACATGCTTCCTCTTGCATGTTCTCTTCTGTGGGGGCTCCTCGGAAGGATATTCCGGGGAGGTCTCGGAAGAATGGGGGCCACCAGCCGGTGGCTCCTGAGGCTGCAGTTCTCTGCTGTCCAGAGAGGGAGTAGGAGCTGAGACAGAAGTAGGTGCCCTAGAGGGGAGAGTGTTGGTACCCCTGGTAGGAGCTGATGATTGGGACAGCACACTCCTCATCATCTCGAATTCCGACCTCCCTGGCTCCGAGGAGACAGAGGATGCCATCGGCTCAGAGATAGATGTAGGGTCTGAGCTCACCCTAGCCGATGCGCTGAGAGGAAGGCTCGGAAAAGAAGAGGTTTGGTTCAGGGCATCCCTGTCGGGGCCAACCGGGGAGCTTCGGCTCCTACACACCTCGGACGGCACAGAGTGTGTCGGAGCAGAACCCGGCTCTGAAACATTCTCAGGGGAGCTGGAACCAAGGGTTCCACCAGTGGTACCAAACACTCCGGCTCCGAAAGACCATCACGGCTTGGAGGAGGAATCACCGAAGGGGTAACGGACTCAAGTGGCCCCAGAACCGACTGGATCAGAGCCAACAACATTTTAGGCAGATGACTTCAGGAGTCTCAGCACTACTCTCTCCACATCTTCTTCCGATAAGCTTCTGGAAGACAGTGTGGGAGAACGGAATCTCTGCAATATGGGTGACCTTAATGTAGGGGAGACCGGTAAAGGATCAGTAGACTGGCTCGAACTACCTGGTGCCGATACTGTAGCAACAGTAGTAGTAGTAGTAGAACCCTCGATCGGCTCCGAACTCAGTGGAGCCGAGGAGGCAGTAGGTTTGCCAGATTTGGCAATTTTGAGAGGCGACTCAGATGCACCAGCCAGCGCCAGGGAGGGCCTATTAGAAGATTTGGATTTCTCCATTTTAGAGCCTTGAGACTTAGCAGAGGAGGAAGAGCTAGCCAGATCTTTCTCAAAAGAGGGCTTTAGAAGACCTTTTAATATGAGCTTATTTTTCCTCTCTTGCAACACCCTGACACTAAAAGAGTGACAAAATAAACATGTTTCCTTTAAGTGGATGGCCCCAAGACAGTATATGCAGGTACTGTGGCCATCCATTATAGACATATTCTGTGAGCATTTCACACACTTTTTAAAACCAGATGGCTTATGTTCCTTGACCTCCTTAGACATCTCACAGAAGACTGCAATCAGACACACAGAGAAGAAAGGGAATGTGGGAGGACTAGGTCCTCTAACTTAAATGGTCCTAGCCCTGGTAGAGAAAAGAGGAAGGAAAATCTAGGTCCTCTAACTAAAACGGGCCTAGAGGGAAGGTACAGAAGACAAGTCAAGAGTCTCGCACACACACTCGAGAAGAAATACAATGTCTAATAATTGAAATAAAGAGAACGAAGGTCAAAACAAATCCCTGTTCTGGATGCCAATACCAATAACTGGAAATACCAACAAGCGGAAAACTCTGCAAGCAAAGCTATTTATTTTAATATAAGCGAAAAAACTAAATATTGAGAAATGCACACACAGTCTAAACTACGCACAAAGGGACCTATAACCACTAATATCAACAGTATCAAAACTAGGTGTGTGTGTATATATATATATATATATATATATATATATATATATATATATATATATATGTATCAACAATCCCAGAGAAGAAACATGCTGGCACACAGGATGCCAAAGAGAACGCTAAGGCCAACAGCCAACTGTTCTCAGAGAAACTTAACACAGGAAGCACTCTAGTAAATGCTAACTAACTACAAAAACTACACTAACAACAGTTATATAAGGCTATCAAATATGAAAATAGCAGAAATATCCAAAAATAGAACAAAATGTGTTAGACTTAGGCACGGCCAAGAAGAAGCACATCTGAACTCGTCGACATGGCAAACGAGATCTGAGGATTGTACTGGTACACCATGGGATACCTACCTAGCCACGAACCAACTAGAAAACTTTGAGCTTGTAAATAGGCCGAGTCGGAGCCGATCCTCGGCTCCGAACCCATGTGTAAGAATGAAGGTGAGATAGGACTACAGAACATGTAATACTCTACAATGCAGAAACAGTTTTTTCACTAAAACATCACTTGGTTGGCTACAAATCGAACAAAGGAACTATCAATTTAAATGGTTTAGGAGGTATCCACATATGCCTTTGATGCCATAAGATAAGAAAGCTGTAGGTTCTAATACAAATCCGTGACCAAGTACTGCCACTGCTGTGCAGCAGAAGACAGGTGCAGTGTTCCTGAGGTGCTATTTTCCAGACGGGAGACATTACACAGTGTTCACAGTAGAACAGAACCACATCCTGGAACTAAAGTATTCCTTACCAAAAAAGTCCAACAAAATATAAACAAATAAGGAATGCACCGCACGTACAAAAACACCTGTTTAATAAAACGCAAAGCTTTCAAGCAACTGCTCTTTCTCAATGTATAAAAAAAACTAAGTGAATGGTCACTTATAAAAAAACAAACTATCCAATCAACAACAAAAACAACAATTAAACAATAAAATGATGTCATAAACTAACACATTTTTACCATTCCCACCCAACATTATAAACAAGACAATAATACAACACAGCCTGGTAAACAATATACATACAAAAATAAAAAAATATATATTCATAAAAATAATTTTTTCATATAAAAGATATTTTTTGTAAGAACAGCTTTGCGTTTTGTTTTACTGTGTGCTGTTGTTTCTTCGTTTGGAACACATTTGGGTACTATGGATCTACAGCCTGATGTTTCTGTTTCTGGTTCTGCAAGTAATGCTATTCCTGCCTCTACGAAGAGACTGCGTGAAATGTTAAGTGTGGCTAATAACCCACCGCTCTCATTTTGGAGTAATGACACTTCAGGGGATAGTGTTGTTATATTGAATAATGGCAATGAACAGCAAAGGGGTGAGCTGCTTCTGCAACTGAAGTCCTTGTTATTTAAAACTGAACAATTTTAAGAAACTGCAATGGCAACGTTATAGTTTTTATGCATACCTCGATTTAGGAGTGGTCCCGATGGGACTCCGCATCACAAAGATGCCTACATATGGCAATAAATATATGGTGTTGTTGCAAAAATGGCAGGAGTTAAATTTTAAGCTGAGCACAGATTTTATGCGCCTAATGAATGACTTCTTCTGTGCAACAGAATCTGATTTACAACGGAAAATAGAGACTATGGAAGATGAGTTAACTTCTCCGTGTTTTCATCTAATGGTCTCGGAATATAATGAAATGATTGACACAAATATGTGTTTTCGAAGAGAAATTAATGCTACAGAAAAAGCGTAAATTAATGAGAGACCTGAAGGATTTTAAGAAACAGCAAGTGTTTTCTTGGCCGAAGAGACAGGTTTCGGAGTCATTGGTAACTACCAATACGGCTTCAGTGAGTAGTGTAACCACGCCTTCTGCTTTAAGTAAACCTGCAATGTCATCTTCTTTATCTCAACAGCTTATGGATTTACCGAGAGCAGCTGGAATGACCAGCTCTTCTGTTAATAACGCTAAATGTGGTTTGGGCGTTGCAGGACTTGACTCATTTAGTGCTGACAACGACTCTGTTTTGATTAATGAGCCGGCGGCTGCTCATGTTGATGTACTAACTAAAGAAAGCACAGTTGTTTCTCTTGATACTACTGCATCCTTAACAGATGCGACTACTAGTTTTTTTTTTTTTTTTGTTTTTTTAGAGAAACCACATGTTCAGCTGCAGTTACCGATAAAAATACGGGAAGATTCAAGAGGAAGAAGCAAAACATGAATGAAAACTCAGCGAGATACCTCAGTGAACAAACAGAAGAGACTGGACTTCAGCAATTTAAGCCCGGTTACACGCAGCCGGGCAATACTGACTTAATTTTTGATAATGTTGCAAATTTGTCTGATCGTAATTTCTCTTTGACTGAATTGTCCATTTTAAATAGAGGGTTATCTTTTGTGCCCTCGGTTCAAGGTAATATTAGTGCAGCCTTAATTAAATTAAGGCTTTCTGCCAGCAATGTTGACTTAAAATTGTTGTTTAAAAATTCTGTAGGCAGTGTTAACCTTGACCTTAAGAGATCTAGTACTTTTATACCTCTGCATACACTGACAGTTAAAGCGTTTGTAGAGATGTGTGAGCAGGATCTCTATGATTTATTTTTTAAGGGTAATGCTACAAAATTCTTTAATTTAACAACTTTGGAGAAAAATGCCTTAAAGGACTTATGTATGTATGATGACATCATAATTAAACACGTGCAGATAAAGGTGGTAAAGTTGTGGTGCTTGGAAAAACTATATAATGACTTGATGTCAACTTTGTTATCAGATTCATTAACTTTTAATAATATTAATGTTAGAGAGGTGACTAATATTATTTAGTAAGTAAAACAGTATCTGTATGGTTTGCTAATGGATGGTGATATTAGTCTGGATAAGTATATCTTTTTGTATGTTGTTTAACCCATTGTACCATTCATTTATGGACTGCCTAAACTGCATAAAAATATGACCCTTCCCCTATGAGACCTGTTGTGGCTGGGAGTAAATGGGTTGCTGTAGCAGTTTCAAAATATTTGGAAAGGCAACTTAAACCTCTATTGCAATTTAGTCCTGCTTTTATTCAGGACACAAATGATTTTTTGAATGCCTTGAAAATATATTCTGAGAAGAACACTAATTTTAAAGATTTATTGTTAGGTACCTTAGATATAAAATCACTCTTCACTGTTATTCAGAATGAGCTGGGAGTTCAATATATCAGGGAATTTTTAAATGAGCATAGTACATATACTTTGTGTAAAATAGAAAAGTTGTGTTCTATGTTAGAAGTTGTTCTACAGAATAATGTTTTCATGTTTAACAATGAATATTTCCATCAGCAAGATGGCGTAGCAATGGGTACACCGGATGCGAATACATATGCCAACTTAGCTTTGGCCAGATGGGAAGAGCTTTATATTTTTGATAATATCGATTCCATGAGTTATAAGAATAATAATTTATTATTCTTTAAACATTTTGTTGACTATGTTTTTTTGCTATGGAATAGTAGTGCTGCTAACTTAGCCTTATTCATTGATTGATTACATGTAAATGCTCAATTTTTATTCTTTGATTTGGCTTCGGATACGAGTAGAGTGAATTTTTTGGATATTACTATTAGTGTAACGGACATTGGATTTGGTACCACTATCTTTAGAAAAAATGTACAAGCAACACGGTATGTGCATTCTCATAGTATGCATCCTAGGCATACCTTTAAAGTCACTATCTATAGTCAGTTCTTGCGAGCTAGTTGACAATACAAATGATAGCTAATTCCTTAGTAATTTGGATTCTGTGACTAAGGATTTTCAAATGAGAGGTTATGATTCGAATATTTTGAATAATATGAGAACAGAAGTTATAACTAGACATGCAAATGTGGGTCAGCCTTATCTAAAACACAGTTCTGTGGATACAGTGGTTGCTACAGATGAAAACATGCAGAAAAGACCTGTTAGACATTTAATGAAATATAACAGCATACAAATGGTATTAAACAGATTGTTAGTAAATATTGGCCTACTCTAATGTCAGCATTAAGAATATTTAGGCTCTAGCCCCTTTTTTGTACATAAGAAAGAGAAAAATTTTAAACAACTATGCTATAAGGATATGCCATGTAATAATATAGCGATAACCCACGCCTGGGTGTGGGTAATGCGGGATTTATCCATGGTTGGCGTGGTTTGGTCCCGAGGGCGAAGCCCAAGGGACCAAACAAAGACAACCGTGGGTAAATCGCATTACCACACCCAGAAGTGGGTTATTGCTATTATACTATGACATTATTTAAGAAAAGAAATAATTACTTTTCTTAAATAATGGCATTGTATAATGCCTCTTTGCTGCCCTTCCGCAGCTGCGTGGTATCTGCGGCAGTTCTGATGTACTGCGCATGCCTACGCAGTACATCAGGGCTGTGGCCAAAAGCAATGGAGAAAGCAAGATCTCCGTTGCTTTTTACTGTTTTGCTATGTTAAATGGGTTTAAAATAGCGAGACAGCTTTAAAATAAGCAACGTCCGTTGCTTATTTTAAAGCTGTCTGGCTATGTTAAACCCATTTAACATAGCGAAACAGTAAAAAGCAACGGAGATCTTGCTTTCTCCGTTGCTTTTTTTTTTTTTAAACCTGTCTCGCTATGTTAAATGGGTTTAACATAGCGAGACAGGTTTAAAAAAAAAAGCAACGGAGAAAGCAAGATCTCCGTTGCTTTTTACACACTGTGTCGCTATGTTAAAGGAGTTTAACATAGCGAGACAGCTTTAAAAAAAGCAACGGAGATCTCCGTTGCTTTTTTTAAACCTGTGTCGCTATGTTAAACTCTTTTAACATAGCGAGAGTGTTTTAAAAGAGACTTATAGTAATGGAAAAAGTCCGGGCGACCGGACCTTTTTCCATTAGTATAAGTCGATTTACAACGTGCACGCTGGCCAATCAGCGTGCACGTTTTGGACTATTAATGGGGGGTCATGGTATAATACATTATTTATAAGTAGTAGAGGGACACATCCATGCCATCATTGCAGTTTTTGCAATACTATTAATACTGATTTGATTTTTGAACATCCAATTTCTAAAGTTAATTTTGAATTTAGAACTTATGCCACTTGTCAAAGTAAGAATGTGATTTGTTTAGCTAACTGTGCTGCCTATTCTAGTTTAATATAGGTAAAACTAATTTAAAGTTGAAGCAGCGAATAAGTTCACATTTGTCTGAGATTCATAAAGGGGTGGAAAATTCTGAATTATTTAAACATATACAATTAATGGAACCTGAACATTCTTTTAAGTTTAGAGTAATTCAGGCAATAAATATAGGAAGAAGGGGTTGTGATGTTAAACTTCAGACTGAACTTGCAGAATGTAAGTGGATTGATTATTTTCGAGCATCGGTCATCCCGGGGTTGAATTTTCAGAATAGTTTGAAACCAGTACTTAAATATAAATCTGAATGTATCTGATTGTTCTTATAAAAAATATCTTCTATGAAAAAATAATTTTTATGAATATATATATATATATATATATATATATATATATATATATATATATATATAATTTTTGTATGTATGTTGTTTACCAGGCTGTTTTGTATTGTTGTCTTGTTTATAATGCTGGGTGGGAATGGTAAAAAATTGTTAGTTTATGACATCATTTTATTGTTTGATTCTTGTTGTTGATTAGATAGTTTGTATTTTTATAAGTGACCATTCACTTAGCTTTTTTATGCACTGAGAAAGAGCAGTTGCTTGAAAGCTTTGCCTTTTATTAAACAAGAGTTTTTGTACCTATGGTGTATTCCTTATTTGTTTATATTTTGTTGGACATTACACAGAGTTCCCACATACTGTTTCCATGGTATTTCAGGTAAAAGTTTCTCCATAGAATTTGTTTAAAAATGAAAGAGAGAGAAAGGAGGAAGACAAAGGATTTTTCTTCTCTCCTGGTCACATTTTCATTAGTCGTTTTTAAAACCTAAGGACCCCCTAAAACGCAACATGTTCAGTGGGAACTATCCAGTCAAGAAAACAAAACGAATAAATTAACACCGCAAGAAACATTGTCATCTACACTTAAAGGGGGGCTGTGCACTCTTGGACTGGGTTTAGCAATAGAAAGTGCGGCATCCTGGGGAAAGATAACACAAGCATAATATCTGGGGGCTCAGTCCGTTCTCAAAATAGTAGACACTATGTATTACATAGGTCTTCAAATATCTGTAAAGGGCAAATCAGGTAAGCATAAATAAGGCAGCATCTTTTGGATAAATGAGGGGACAATGACCGGTGCACAACTGGGGGCTAGTCAGCATTCAGGACAAAGTACTAGATACTTCAATGAGAGAGTGGTGCAGTTATAAAATGCATGCAGAAGTTGAAGAAAGGTTCAGAAGCAGCTAGGACAGGCAAAGAAAAAGTTAACAATGACGACTGGGATACATGAAGAATCCTGAACTGAGCAACTATTGCAAGAATGTCTCCGTGCTACATAATGTCTGTGGAATAGTTACTTTTTTGCTAAGCAACATGGCAGAAATCTCTACCACCTGCCCTAGTCTCTTGTGTTTACCAGAGCAGATAGTGGAATTCATTCTGTTTAATTCTTTAGTAGGCTACTGGCAAGCATTGATAATGATCGCAATGCCAGACATACATTTCAGGTACTGCTGTCCTTGTTGTGATATAAAATGTGCATCTCTCCAAAAATATGTTTCACTGTTTGTTACACTTGGTCATGATCAAAGGACTCTTTATTTATCTGTTGACATTTGATTACCTGGAAAGTCCAACTGGGTAGGAACCCATTTTCAGTGGAGGTCCAGGGAGAAAAGCTCCAACATATTACAAAACATTTTAAGAATAACAACTTTGCAGTCTTTAAAATGCAATACAAAAAACAAATACAGTTCAAATAATTATAGCAAATTAGACATAATATGAAAACATTGGTTAAGAATAGATGCAAGTTATACAAGAATGATTTAGTACTTACAGCAATTTTAGCCAGTTTATTCAGAAAGTAAAGGCAAGTTAATACAATACAAACAGGAACTGCAATACAAAGTGAAAGAAAAGCAGACTCATGGTATAATTAGAAAGAAAGCCTGGGGTGATAAATTGATAATAGTAAGGAAGTGAGTGAAAAAGGGAGAATAAGGAGATGTAAGGTATGAACAGGTATTTGTCCACATTTAAGGAAATAGTTTATCCTGGTGTTGAGAAAGAAGAGAGTCAGCTTTTGGCTAGGAAGTCTTTCAGAATGGTTTTGAAAGATACGAGGGAAGGTACTGACCTAATGGATACAGATATGTAGTTCTAGGCATTAGCAACATGGTATGAGTACAGACAATGCCCAGCAGATTTGACAGGTTTGTGGATGGACAGGAGTTTTTGGTCACTGGATCACAATGACCAACTGGGAACACAGCTGTGTAGAATGTTATTTAGTGATGGATTCTGTGGTGGTAAGAAGCTGTGTATATGTTAGTTGATGGGGTAGTTCTTACCAACTTAGGCTTTTTATTGCTAAACAGAGGTAGGGTCTGAAGGGGTGTTTGCTGCAAATTTATTATACAATTGTTCAGGTTTTGATTTTTGCCTGAAGGTTAATAAAGATGGGACCATCACAAAGAAGTGAGAAGATACGTAGCGGCAAGTGTAGCTTTGGTGGCATCAGTGAGAACGTTTTTCACTCTATAAAGCAGCCTGAGTTTTTGATATTTCTTATGGAATTTTGTACATGCAGGTCAAATTTATGATCGTCATCCATTATTATCTATTTCTATGAGAAGTGATTTCAATAGTTGTATTATCAAGCGATAGGACTTAAAATTTTGTTTTTTCATGGAAGGGATTTGGGGGTTTCATTTGCTGTTGAAGCTTTCTGAGTAATATTTTGGAGGTGTGTCACACTGTCAGATGTGCAACTGAGTGTAAGTCATATGCGTACTGTATTAGGGAGGTCTGATGTGTGGAGGGTATTGGTGAGAATGTTAAAGGGGAGGAAAACAAGGACAGAGCTTTGTGGTACACCAGTAGTGACTGGCAGATATGGTGAGAGGATGGTGTGCCATTTTACTAACTGACAGCTAATGAACAGATAGCTTTTCAACCATAGAAGGGCAAGTTGAGAGAGACCTATGAGGGCATCTGAAGTAGAATTTGCTTTGAGAAACTGTGTCAAAGACTTTAGACAAGCCTAGAAATAAGGAAAAGACTAGTTTGCCATTATCTGTAGCTTTATTGACAGTATCTCTATAGGTTAGAAGTGCAGTGTTAGTACTACGGGGAGGACAGGAGCCACATTGTGTTGCAGATTAAGAGTTCTTCCTGCAAGAGATAGTTTAGCAATCATTTCTGAATACATTTTTCAAGTATTTTGGATGGAGGGATAAGATTGCTATGGGTGTAAAGTTAGTAATGTCTGTTGAATTTCCGCCTTTTTGCACAGGGATAATGTGTGATTTTTTCCAGGGAGAAGTAAAGCGGGATTCCTGGACTTACCTCTTTATAAGGACAGACAGGGCAGGCAATGTTATCGGGTGCTTTAAGGTATTCGCTTAGATGGTCATCAGCTGAAGTAGAGCATGGTTTGAGTGTAAGAGTAGTTTTATATAGGCTGTAGGCACAGGTCTAAAGGTGAAAGTGGATGTGGTGATACATGGTTGATGGACAGGGCTAGGATTAGTCATTTGTGAATATTTGGTTAGAGATGCTATACTATCTATGAAATAAGAGTTGAACTGTATTGCAGTTTCCAGTGATAAGTTATTGGGAGAGGCATTAGGGTTGAATTTATGGCAGAGATAAAGATTTCTGTAATGGCTGTCCAGAATGTTTTTAGAGTTGTGTTTACTATTACTCTGAAAGTTATTACAGGACAGTTTTTTGTCTTTATTAATTAGATTTTCAGTATGACTGCAAAGTATTCTGAAGTTTCAAGATATTGTTTTTTTTATATTTTTGCCATTCTTTCCATACTTTTCTCCATCCTGCATTAGCATTCTACTCTTTTTGGACAGGCAAAATGCATTATTTGTTTTCAGTCTTTTCCTTCCACGAGGTGCAAGGCTACTTAAGATATTCAGGAGAGTTGTACTGAATTCATTTACAGCACCACCTAAGGGAATGAATTTTGGGATGTTCCAGTTAATAGATGATAGTTTATTGATAAACATTTCTGGCTCAAACTTGAAAAGGTTGCATGTCGTTTTATACATTATGTATTCTGTCTTGGGCCTGACAACAAGAAGGACCATTCACCACATCATCTGCCTTGCTCTAGTAAGTTATTAGGGTATAGTAACTCTCTAAGATACAGTCAGGAACATAGTGAAGCTTAGTTTAGATATTGTTTTTCTATATGGGTCTGAGCCTGTCCTGCAATGTTATTTTAAATGTGCCCTGTAGTTTTGAACTCTGATGTCACTGTGAATATATACTTAGTATTTTCTTGTTCTTTTACTAATTATTATTAAATATATTTAAACCTTTCATTGTGGCTAATCTTTGTAGAGATATTTAAGTTTTGACAGTACTTGCATATATATATATATATATATATATATATATATATATATATATATATATATGGTGACACTGTGTGGGCCACTCCTATTAGCCTTGCTTTTGGTCAAACTACCATTTGTATTAGTATTAATATTACACAGTAAAATTGGACACCCTTTAAGGGCCTTAAACTAGCTAGCAAGGGATTCTGGTGACAGTGGTAACTTCCTTATACTAAGGACAGAAGGGGGCATAGCGAGTAAACCTGTGCCAGCCTGTCCCAGGGGTGTGTGAGTAAAACAAATCTCCAAGAATGTGTGTGTGTCAGCTACTTGGGCAGGGACGCGAAGCACTGGTTGGACAGAGATGTTGGAGGCTTTGGCTTAGAACCCTGGCTAAGGACTCAACTCTATAGCTGTGCCAGTGGGGAGTCTTATTGGGTATCAGGAGAAACCAGTCCCGGACTGACTGTGGTCTCTGAATGCTCTTAAGGGAAACTGCATTTGATGCAGACAGCTGCATCTGGAAATACTGTGGGTATACCTGTTATCCTCCCAGTGAATGTCCCCCCACAGGTGCCAGTGGTGAAGATTGAGGCTCCTTGATTACTGGCCCAGAGGTGGTATAGTCACGTCACATATTGGTTGGCAGTGGTGGATCATCACGTATATAATTAACAGAGGGTGTGGGGGGTGCAGAGGGAGTTCTCCCCCTTCCCCCACATAGAATGTGTGCCAAATTGTTTGGCACTTTGAGTTTCGAATTTTTTTGGTCTATGTAATGCTGTTTGGTGTTTTGATCATCAGACATTATAAACATATTCCCTCTACATTCATGTTACACAACAGTATCTCCTTTCCCTTCCTTTTATGTACACCTACAAATTCATGTTACAGAACAGCATCCTCCTTCATTCTGTGTAAATACCTGTGCACTCACATTTCCACATACTTATCACTCACACACTTATGTTACTGAACACCATCTCCCTCTCTCCCTTCAACTTACTCATTACATGTACACTCATGTTATTGAGCACCATCTCCCTCCCTTCCCCCCATCTGTCACTCACGTAACCATGTAACGGAACACAATCCCTCCTCCTTTCATGCAGCTATCACCTACGCACACATTTCAGAATAACATCTACCTCCATCAAATATCTGTATGCTCATGTTGCTGCATGCCCACATCACTCGACTCATCAGTCCCAAGCAGGATCTAGTTCAGGTATAGCCTCTCCTCTGCACATTTGGCAACATTCAGTTCAGAAAACGCATTTTAGTCTATACTACCCTGAACTGCTAACTGATGTACAGCATAAGTCTGCACAAATAACAGAATCACAGCGCTGCTTATACAGATAATGAACATAATGCCAAAGCAATTCAGGGTTAAGATGAGCAATAACTACTATATATGTCTGGCTAACCCTGGCAAACCAACTTCTCTGGTACAATGGCGATTGCGGCACCTGTCAGGCCACTATTCTAGCAGAAGGACAGTACCTGCCATCTCACATTCTTCACCCTGTGCTGGCCAGGAAGGACAGCTCAGAAGATGGGACAGCAAAATACCTCTGAAAGTGTCTTCATAAGAAAACACTAACTCTAAGAATTGAGAAGACTTGTTTTTCAAGTGTTAAAACCAATAACTAACAGGTCCAGATCAAGGCTCAGGTCACACGGCACTTCCTGAATTAATTAACATGCTATTCTAGTGGAAAGGTGAATGCTTCTGCTATATCCTGTAAGTACAGTGATGGACAGGAAGTGGGCAACCACCCTTGCAGCCCTCCAATTTCTTACAAGACTAATCACCGTGGATAATAATTATGACCAACTCCTGATCCATTGTCACATTCCCAGCAGCAGATCGAATACAGACTCAACCTGCAATTCCCCCGCTGTCATGTCCCCAAAAGCGCTTGAAGTACACAATCACCCTCTCTCATGTCCACTTACTCTTGCTATGTCCCTAGTAATGGCTGGGGTTCAGAACCAAACCTCATTCATCCTCCCCACATTTATGTCATCAACATATGCCCCTGACTTGTGTGGCCTTCAATCATCCTGACCCTCCCCATTGCCAGGCCCTTATCACAGCTGCTGAACAGAAAAAAAACCCTGCTCAATCTACTATTCCTTTTGTCAAGTTCCCAGTAGTGAAATTAAAAGATGACCCGCCATCCATCCTCCATCTTCTTATATTATGTCGCTGGCAGCAATACAATAAAACTGAAGTTCCCCTATCCATCTCTTCCACTTCATGTCACATCTCCAGAGAATAATGAATAAAACTGTAGCTCCCTTCCACAAACCCAAATTGTCTTTACAAGAAAACTCTTGCTTTTTTGTAAACTGGGGCAAGCCTAATATACCTAACAGCAGCATGACTTGTTTCTAAGAAGAACCCTGCCATCCCCTCAAGTCTAATAAAAGCATGTCTGTTTCTAGTGCAAGATCCCTCACTTGCTATTCCACTATGAGTATGCAAAGTGGAGAATTGCAATTTTGCTTCACTGGTGTATGCAACTTACAACATGGCATAAATAAGTGAATCATGAGCATAAATGCATACATTTAGCCATATCCTTAAGTTGTTTATACTTCAGTTTTCCATGATGGCCCCCAATCCTCTTACCTAAGAAACACCTTCTCCTACAATCGCAACTCCACACTACCTTTTCCATACTCAACTCCTCTGCCTGCCCTGCTCTCGCCTCCCATGTTACTCCCTGCTCTCTCCTACGGCCTCTTCGGAGTGGTGATCAGCATCTTCTCTCATTTTATAAACCCAAAAGGAATATTGGCAAGCTACTTTAAAAACACTTTGTCTCACTGAATTGGAACAAACTCCCTCTCCATATTAGATCTAACCTTTCTTTTCTCTGTTTTAAAAAGGAGCTTAAATCCCACCTACTAAACTTGAAATGATGCTGTTGCATTGACCACACGCAGTCTTAGTCTCTCCCACTGTATAACCTGTTGCACTGACTACACGCAATCTTAGTCTCTCCCACTGTATAACCTGTTGCACTGACCACACATACTCTTAGTCTCTCCCACTGTATAACCTGTTGCATTGACCACACGCAGTCTTAGTCTCTCCCACTGTATAACCTGTTGCACTGACCACACGCAGTCTTAGTCTCTCCCACTGTATAACCTGTTGCACTGACCACACATACTCTTAGTCTCTCCCACTGTATAACCTGTTGCACTGACCACACATACTCTTAGTCTCTCCCACTGTATAACCCATTGCATCTCCTAACTTTCTTTCTTTGTTAGTAACTTCTGCTTAAACTAACCTCCTAAACCCTAAGCTCTACTACTATAGCCCTCACCCTTTCTCCACACTATTTACCTCCCCCACTTCCTATCACTGTCTATACATTGTTCCTCTTTTTGTTTTTGCTCTCATATCTTGTAAATTTTACTCCACTACTATCAGTGCAACCCTTAATGTTCATAATTTTTTTTCCTTTTGTTTTTCTCTTTATAATTAATTTCGTATCTGCCGTGTTGTTTTTAATAGTTTTTGTCCTGTATGTTTATCTTTGCTTATGTTTGCTGGGGCTCTTTCCCCTTGGATTTCCACTGAAAATGGGTTGCTTACCATCAATGCAATGCAAATAGTAAATAACCTTTTCTTTTTTACAATTATTTTGTATTGTGATTGTTACTTAATATTTGTATATTGTCACTTTATCTTTACTTATGTTTTCTGGGGCTTTTCCCTTTGGGTCTCCACTGAAAATGGGTTTGTTTGCAAACTCAGTTGGACTAACCCGGTTAACAAATGTGAAATAAATAAATACTACGGGTTCTTTTTTTCTTTATCTTGTTAGCAGATAAACAACAATGGCCCTACTGAAAGTTATTACTTTACATCCTTCTTTTAATTTACTAAATGACAAAGATGAATGTCATTAATGTCAAGCAGCATTCCATTTAAACTCTTAATTATCATAAATGCTTATATACCATCTGCAGAGACTGTTTAAACTATATATTGTCACAAAATAACTACTCAGTCAAGGTTTTACTGCACTGTGGGACTTCCAAGATGCCTGCACATTGAATAACAGCTTAATTATAACTTCCCCAGTGTAAAAACAGAAACTCAGCAGACATCAGTGGACTTTTGTGTTTCTGGGTAAATTTCTGAAACAGGCCAGTAAGTGCACTGCCCGAATGCTAGGTAAAAAAAAATACAGAGGACCTGACGAAAAATCAGCGATAAAAGGAGAGCAAAAACACTGACTGGGAAATGTACTGTAGCTGTTCATCAAAAAGCAGTGCAAGCTCCAGGCATGGCTTCCAACAACCTGGATAAGAAACCTGGATAAAATAAATGAACCACTAATGGCAGAGCCGGATCAGGGACAAATGGGGTCCTAGGCAGGGTAATAAATCGGGGGGCCCCCTCCAGAGCAGCCCCACCTGCAGCAACCACCACCCCCACAGCATCCCCCTCCCCAGTCACTCCAGTGCTCCACTACTTGGCTATTTCTCTCCATTTACCATAAACACTGTTCAAGCTGCCAGTGTGCATATTGCTTTCTTATTTACTTCTACAATCATTACAAGCACAAACACTAATAGCTATTTGCTAAATAAACAAGTACAGTCAGACAGTGAAAACTGACAGCATGAGCAATAAACTTATTTGTCCTTAAAACTCAGCATAAAACCCATATTCAAAGAAAATGCATCTGGCCAGTGTAGGATTAAATTTACCTTTGGGCCGTTTTCAAACCATAGGCTCCCTGCACACATTTTTAGGGCTATGCATACATGTATGTGTCCTTTGATTCACTTTCCTCATTGTGTTAAATTATATTCCTTGTACAATACAGTACCACGTGTTAGAATGAGTTTTAAATTTGTAGTTTTGAACATTCTTTCAGCAAGCAATGAAACAAAATGAATCAAAATGTATGAATGACCCAATAATGACTCAAACATCTGTCATTACAATCCACCAGTATAAGTCACTAAGCACAATCTCTGCAGAAAATGGATGTTTTTGTGTGTTTTATAAAGGGACAGATATCTGCAGTGTACTTGAATTCTTTAGTTATAAATCAAAATGGAACCCCCCTGATAATTCTGCCTTGCACACATTGCTGGAACTGACATTTGTTTACATCTGGCGTTACCAGATTACTTTCCTGGAACACAGCCGAGTTAAATGATGAAACAAACTGTGGTGCAAACAGTGTGTACAATAAGCAATAAAATAATAATGCAAAGTTACTAATGGGGAGGAGAGATATGACGTAGTAGCAAAAATAAAATTCTACA
Organism: Protopterus annectens; assembly: GCF_019279795.1. Taxonomy (NCBI): domain Eukaryota; kingdom Metazoa; phylum Chordata; order Ceratodontiformes; family Protopteridae; genus Protopterus; species Protopterus annectens. Next base: position 133,122,651 of record NC_056748.1, on the reverse strand, counting down.
ATCTACACAACCTGGCAACCTCTGTATGGTGAGGGCAGGCTTGAAGAAACAGATAAGGCTGTCTCCAGCTAAGGGTTAGGCAGGAGTGTACATGGCACATAAAGTTAAAGATCAGTGCAGCAGGAGGATAAGAGTAAGATAAGCAGTGAGTAAGTAGGTTAAGGATAAGATACGTGGAAAGAGGCACTCTACAGCTCAAGAAGAAAAAGCTTGGCATCCTATGAATTCAGCCTTTTTGTTACAAGGATATCAGGCACGGCAGTCTTTCCCATCCTCACCCAATCCTAAAAACAGGAACTGCACAGGCAGCAGTACCGCCAATTTATGCCAGAAATGTGGGTACATGAGGATTGGAATACATGGTATATTAGAGCCTCTGTCCTCCCCAGATGTTTTTCAAGTTTTAGTCTTCTTCAGTGAAGAGGCAAGGATAGGATGTCACACTCATTCAAGCAAGAGTAGAGATCGCTAGGGGAGGCCAAGGTTAAGTAAGGATAAGAGGACACACGACTTTTTAGCCAGTCCTTCTACAGAGAGACAATTGCCAAGGTAGACTGTTTCTCAAACTGTAATCTCTGAACTATTGGAAATGAAAAGTGATGTTTTTGTATTGTTCTTAAGGGCCAGGTATAGACAATGTGGTCAGGGATAGAAAATATAGACCGAAATGGGATCCCTAAAATCCAGCCTTGCACACATATCCATAAATATGTTATTTAATTCACTGGCTATATAGGAAATGAACATATGCTTTATAAAATTATTAATGGACAGGAGAGCCTTGAGGTAGCTGACAAGGGCAATAGCCTAATCCAGAAAACTACAGGAAATAATCAAAGCACAATGCAGAAAAAAATATAGCGTTGAACCAGAACACTTTTCTGATGACTACCATGATTTTTTTCATTTCTATTCAGCAATTCTCACACTATAAAAAGTAAACATAATGGATTTCCCTCTTTTGAATCTTTTCTACTCCAGTTACTGGTAAAATAAAAATAAGACAAATCTGTTTAAAATTAATTACAGAATGAATGGATGTTAAGTATTTTGTTTAACTAATAACTTTACTTATTTATTTAACATGTGTTTACCGGGAAAGTCTGACTAGGACTAACACCCCCACCCTTACTTCTCCCCTCCCCACCTAAACTCTTAACCCAACTATACTACCTCTACTACTAACCACACTTCAGAATTAGTTAGTTGTCTTTACATACTTTAAAATCTTGTCTGACAACTTTGTTACTAATATTCTAAACAAGAAACTATCTTAACTTGCAACATTCACTGCATATACTGTTGATAATCAATATCTTGTTATTGTATTAAAGCCAACAACCTGTAATGTTGTTTACTACCTGCTGCAACTTTGTATCTCTATTTATCATGTACATGATGTGGAGATTTTCTCCCTGGGCATCCGCTGAAAAAGGACCTGTGTCCAGTCGGAATTTCCCGATAAACAAATGTAAATAAATAAATAATAATAAATAAGGACAGAGCCCATTTTCAGTGGAGGCCCAGGGAGAAAAGCTCCAGACACGTGTCTTTGGAATGAGAAAGGAAAACAGAGCACCTGGAAGAAACCCACGTGAATGCAGGGAGGACATGCGGACTCCACACAAAAGGCACCCCAGCTGAGAATTGAACCAGAGAACCTTTTGCTGTGAGGCAGCAATGCTAAATACTGCACCACTGCATCGCTCATGAACTTCACATTGTCACACTTTTCAAATTAATCTAAAGAAAGAAAATGGTAGTTGGAAGTTACTTCATCCCAAATTGATTTACAACATAAAAAAATCTGGAAGCATCAAGGATTTTGCCAAACCACTACAGACATTTCCTCGCAATTATAGCTGCACAATTTAAGCAGGCTCTTACTTTGATATTATAGTGAGTGTTCGATATGTCAGTCTTTTACTTAAGTTCAACCAGAATTCTTTGAAAATGCTACTAAAAGAACTGTCAAAAAAAAAAAAAAAAGACCAACAAACATTTCATCCACCACCACTAAATCAAATACACAGGAGAAACAAATGTGCCACAGATCTCCCTAAAACCACAATCAATGGTGTTGCATCCCCATACAAAACCAAAACCATGAGCTGCAAAAAATTTCAGGAGAACAAATGGGATGTGACCAAAAATCTCTCAGTCTAGTCTGCTATACACAGCTTTAATTCTGCCGGTAACCAACACAATGCAGTCAGCCTAAAGGAGAAGGATGACTCCGACCTCTCAACTACTATGAAGGAGGGCTACAAGCCTGTGGTCATAGCTACTCAAAATCCAATCGGCATTGGCAGGAAATGCAAGTAAACTCACTGAACAAAAGATTTAAAAAAAAAAAAAACACGCACCAAGAGGTGGGGAATTGTAACACACATCGGAAGCGCTTCGATCCATTTTACAGTGTGTTATAGTGACAAACTGTATTGGAACTACATGCTGAGTTTACTTACTATTTTTCCGGCCGACAGCCCATTCTGTGCTAACCAAGTGGTCCTCTGATTCAATACATGCACCCTCAATTAATGTCAGATTCCCACAAGCTTTTGACTTTTCATTATCCCCAGGAGTGGCCTCCATTTGAACCACTCTCTCAAACGGAGACTCAATAAGTAGTACAGTGTTGAAAATTTAAAGTTTCAGCAAAACGGTTTACCGTGAATTGGCTCATTCACGTATTACAAACAAAATTAAGACGTCTGACTTTACGGCTCAACAAATGCCTTGATCAGCAGATATTCACCCATCTCTCTCACTCTCAGACTCTATTTTCATGGACAAGGTCCTTTAATGGAACAGAAAGTTTAAATTCTGCATGCAAGTGTGGGATGTGTTTGCTTCCGCGGTGGCATGTGTGTGGCACACACATGATTTTCCATAAAGGAGAAACCTCCTCCACAACGGCGTTAAGAAGTTGTATTTTAAAATACAGTATTAAAATAAATGTTTAAGCCTCCCGGCCAGAGTGAGCCCCTCAGCAGCCATAGGGGCCTAGGTGACTGCCTATGTCACCTCCTGCTGGATATGGCTCTGACTGATGGATAATATCAACTCAAACAACAAAAGGATAAAAAAAAATGGAAAAAGCTTTAAATAGATATTCAGATGAGGTGATAAAACTACAAAAATCACAGGCTGAAATGAAGAAAAGGCTGGCTGAATACTAGACTGCTCAAGAAGAGAAATTTCAAAAAAAATAACAGAATTAGAAGACAAAGCATGTAGGGAAAACCCGGGATTCTCAGCTGTACCACAGAAGCTGGAAGAAATGGACTGTATGAATTTTATGAAAGCACAAATAAGCAAGTGGACTGACTGCGGTGGTGGTGCTGCGGTAGCATTGTCGCCTCACAGTAAGACGTGTCCTGTTCGATTCTCAGCTAAAGTGTATTCTGTGTGGAGACATGCATGAATGGGCGTACCTTCATTGAAGGTTGTGCGTCAGGGCCGGCAACTCGGCACGTAAAAATCTACTGCCAATCATTAGCGGACCGGAGTTCCGCTGTGGCGACCCCTAACCAGGAAAAGCTGAAAGACACAACAACAACAAATAAGCAAGTGGACTGATATTCCACAGCAGGAGTTGTTAATTGAAAGGGCTTTTTCAGAGATACTGGGTGATCAAATTGGTGTTACTATGGAAATTATTTTTCTGAAGTACAATACAAAATCGGAATTGGCTAGACATAGTAAGGCCTTGCAGAGTCTAATTATGCTGGTTGCCAAAAAAGCAATTGCTAGAAAATGGAAATCAAAGTCTAATCCAACTGTACTAGAAGTAATGAATATGGTAAAAGAGATTAAAACAACTAGAACTGTGATCTTTAAAAAATGGTAGGAGCAAATTGCATAGGAAAAACTGTGAATTGTGCAAACAATACATACTAGGAAGGAATGAGGTTTAAAGGAAGTCAGGACTTGAATAAGCTATTTTGACTGACAATGACTGGGTAGATGATAAGTGATGTATAATGTTTGCAACTAGGATTATGTCAATATGGTTTGTAATATAAAATTCTTGCAGATGGAATTATGTCAATATGGTTTGTTTTCATTTATATAAATGTATGATTGCCTATGTCATAAGTGGTAATTTAATAAAGATGCTTCTTGTTTAAAAAAAAAAAAAAAAACAGGTTGTACTGCACTGGAACCTCCTGCCAGCCTCCTAAAAATGGGCCACCAACATGGCTATTAAAACATAAAAAAATAAAATAAATAATTCATAAAGTTAAAGTCATACTCATCAAAAACACTAGCATAATCAGTTATATAAAAATGTATTCCTGAAATAAGGAAAACAAATGACAGATGGGGACAGGTGAAATACAACAGGAATGAAAGGGCAAACTGGTCATGCCCCAGTGGCTGTCCAAGTTTACAGGAATCAGTTGTGAACAACAGAGTACTAAGTCAAATATGTTTAGAAATAAATATATATTTGTGTACAGACACACAGTATATGTGACGAGTTTCCTAAAACAGATTTTCCTAGTCAATGGAATAAGTCATCACTATAGATCAAACAAAGTACTACTTTCTCTCTCTTTAAGGCTAGTATTGATGATTGGATGGGTACACACAAACTTATACCAGTGTGATCATGTACAACCCTACTTTATTTCTAATATGAGTTATAACTTGATTTTATCAAAAGGCTCATTGGAAGACAAAGTACAATATTCCAGCGTTCCAGTGGAGGAAATTAATTCACTCATCGATGCTGTGTCAAAGTAAATTTACCTATGAAGCTTTGCTGAAATCAAAACTGATACATAAAATGCAAACTTCATTAAAACACAGTGCAATACATATTTTGTTTAAAGAAAATATATATTAAGGCACATTAAAAAAACTGAATACACACACACACACACACACACACACACACACACACACACACACACACACACACACACACAGACTTACTTTTGCCTCAAAATAAAGATATTTAAACTAGGGTTCTTCCACCAACCCCTGTCAATATGGGTTATAATCTAAAGAAAATGGTTTCTAAGTTGTATGTAGGTGTTTTTGCATGCATAAAATGTGGAATTGTATCACATTTTTGACATTACAAAGAATATTATTCACCAAACAAAGTTGGAGTGGGAGGTTAAAGTTCAGCTGAACACGTTTAGCTAGTTTAAACACATCCAAGGCAGATTCCTCTAAAGGAAACATTGATTATACTAGTGCCTTACAAATTCCATTAGGTTTCACAATGGTACAAGGAAAGGTCATTTTTCTACAGAGAAGTAGCATCATTACTGTAACAGCATGGGAAGTGACCACAGAAGAGCCGTTGATTGCAAATGGTTTCCTCTAGGAAAACATTACCAACAAGAAACTGGCCTGGGCCAACTATAATTTGAGACTGTGTTTCTTTGCATAATGCAAATTTGAAGCCAGCTATCTAGTAAGAGCTGTCTCTTCTCAAGACATGGCATTTCCTTTTTCAATTATGACTGTTGAGGTTAGAGTAGCACAGAATTCAGAGTGACTAATTAACAATCCTGAATGTGAAGGTCTAAAACTGGCTTATATGCCGTGCTGCATGTAACACCTCGTGTGCATTAAAATATAAAATGCATTTATGCATACAAGACTAATAGCAACAATGCTGCAGACATATCTAGAAGCAAGCTATTCACAAACGAGTTTCCTCAACAGTACATTTTCTTACAAGAAAGGGAGCTAAAATGTTGATACCACAGGAAACATTATGTCTTTCTAACTATACATAAACTAAAAAGACATGAAAAAGACCATTTACAGGCAAACACAACCAGATAAAGATGTTTTTTTTTCTCCAAGCATAGCTAGGATGGCTATTCAAAGGATTCTGCAACAGTTAATTTTACTACATTTTGTTTGTTAATTGGGCTAGACCAACTGAACCAAGAAAATGACCCTGGTCAGTGGTGGCCTGGGCTGAGAAAAGATTGCAGATGTACATGTTTTGGCATTACAAACACAACACCCAGAGGAGCCCACACTAATACAACTTTCTTATAGGAAATATACGAAGACAGGTAGGTGGTTGCAGCAGACAACAAGAAATAAGATATACAATAGCAAAGACTGGACAGGAGACCCAAGAGTTGAGATTTAATTACTTCCAAGATGGCTGCACACTGAGTAATAGCTTGTGTCTAGCTCTCCCACTGTAAAAATAGAAACTCAGCAGAGAAGGCCAGTAGACTTGTGTTTAAGGGTAAATTTCAGTAACTGGCTAGTAAAGTGCATTGCCTGGATGCCAGGAATAAAGAAATACAGAAGACCTGGAAAACATCAGCTAAAAAAGTGAGGAAGAAACACTGACTGGGGAAAGTTCAGCAGCTGTTCAGCAAAAAGCAATGCAACATTCAGGCATGACTTCCAGTAACCTACAGGAAGATACAAAACAAATGTATACAGACCTTGTTAAAATAAACAGAACACTGACAGATTATATCAACACAAACAACAAAAGGCTGGAAAAATGGGAGGAAGCTTTACATAGATATTCAGATGAAATGATAAAGCTGCAAAAATCAGAGGTTGAAATATAAAAAAAGGTTGGATGAATATAAGACTGCTCAGGAAGAGATGTTTAAAAAAAAACAGAATTAGAGGACAGAGCAAGCAGGGAAAACCTAAGATTTTCAGCTATACCAGACAAGCTGGAAGGAAAAGACCATTAATTTTATGAAAGCACAAATAAGCAACTGGCCTGGTATTCCACAACAGGAATTAATTGAAATGGTACAATGCGCCTAACCTGGCTATAAGAAAACAACCTAAATCTTTAATAGTAAAGATACAATCCTACCAACAGAAGGAGTTGATTCTGACAAATTTGTGGCAGAAAGACAAAGTACTAAAAATGGAAGACAGCAGTGTGTTTGTGGAGAATGATTACTCACTGTACACCAGACAGAAGAGGAGCAAATTTATTCCACTATTCAGTTAATGCCGAGATGCAAGTGTGAGAGCCGAGATGCAAAGTGTGAGATTCAAACTGCTGTACCCAGCTGTCTTCAAGGTATACTTCCCTGGAGGGACAAAATAATTTTTTGATGAAGTACATGCTAAGGAGGAAATACAAAACTCTGTCCAACAAAAAGTAAGCTGTGAAACAGAAGAAGATTCTGCATCCTGTTTTTCTGGTAATAAAGACCACAGACATAGTGTACATTTGAAATCTTTTTAAAATTTTCAACAGAAAATGTTGGAAAGGGAACATGAGCATTGACTAGAAGAACCATGAGTAGGTTGGAAATGAAGCATGGACAGGATTTCAGAGATGAACAGTAATAAAACTAACTCATATGTTTGTACTAGGCTATCAGCCCTAGGGCCTGTACAAGCCTAGTCCTAACAATTCCCCTGGCTATTTCTTCCCACAATATTTACTTCCCTGAACCCCTGTCTAGCAGGGCAACTGACATGATCCCCGGGGTAAATTTCCTATCTCCCATCCAGTCGTCAAGGTTACTTTTGAAGAGGGCCAAGGAGGCACTCTGCTTGACATGTATGGGAGTCTCTGGGTCAGGAACCTATCCCTCCAGCATGTTTTGTTCATTGTGATAACAAGGTTTAGTAACTTAATATGGGATTAAAATGCAATAATTACATTTGTGAAATATGACAGAACAAGAAAATCTGGAAATATTGGTCTTTTTCAGAATTTGTTGGACTTGTGCAGGACTCTAAAGCATACACCCTACTTCACGTCATTCATGTTTGGAAAAGTGCTTTGTGGAGGGGAGAAAGTTAACTGTAAGTAATTTTTTTTAAATGGTGCAAATTTTGTGGCATGTTGTTTTTTTTACATGCTATAAACTAAAGTGTTTTTAGTTATCTTAAGTATAATGGGGATTATAAACAAGTACTGCTGTTCTTTTTTTCCCTTTTCTTTCTCCCTTCTCTCTCTCCTTGTTCAGTTTTAAGAAATATAGGCACTGCAATGTATAAAAAGCATGGTAAAAAATGAATGTGCTTTTTCTCACTCTTGCATGGAGAAATGACTGGATTAAAGACCTTAGACTGATTTAGTAACAAGCTCAAAGACAGGGCAAGTAAGTGAAAAAAAACCACTGAATATTACAATTTTTTCCTAGCAAATACATGTATGCACAGTAACTATTCGGCAGCTGGTCTGATAAAGAGAAACTGACTGCTGATTCTCATGTCTTTCTGGAGAAAATCTGATAAAAAGAAACTGGATACAGTCTGGCGGAGAGTGACTGGCTGAGGGGAAAAAAGAGAAATTGGCTAAGAGATGATGGTCTCTGAAAGCATTCAGGGATTTTCACAAAGTAGATAGTGTTGGCTGAAAGCATTCAGGGGCTTTCCCAAGGTAGTTAATGTTCTCCAAAAACATTCAGGGGTTTTCCCAGCTGGGAGAGCTACAAAGATAAGACAAAACCAATCAGCACTTAGTAGAAGCACAGGCTGAACCATGCAGTCTTAGCATGGATGACCCTTTCTTTTGAGTCAGCTCAAGTCTGTGAGTGTAGCTGTCAGTTTTGCTCCTATTAGGATAGCAAAACTTCAATATTTGAAAGTGCACATAGTTTTGTGTGTTAGCATTAATTTAACAGGTTTGAGGAGGGTATTGGGTATGTTTTTTTCCCCCGAGGCCTTTCAATAAAACAAAAAGTTTTATAAGATGTGACATAGGCTCAAATGTATATAACAAGAAACAACTGTGTAAAAGATCAACCTGCCAAACAGTTTATGCATGTAACACAAAAGCTGGAACTAGACATTTAACAAAAAGGTGTTATACATACAAGGTGGGAATAATAACCTTTTAAAACAATGGTGCTTTCTTTAATGTAGGTGCTGCTGTGGTCCAGCAGTTAGCATTGTCACCTCACATCAAGAGGTTCTCCGGTTTGATTCTCAGCTGAAGGGCCTTCTGTGCACAGTCTGCATATCCTCACTGTGGTCGAGTGAGTTTTAAAGACATGCAGGTAGATGCATGTGTGCCTTCTCTGAAGGCTGTGCATCAGGCTGGCAACTCGACAGCATAAAAACTTCACTGTCTATGAATCTGAGGAATGGTGATCCACTGCAGTGACCCCCTAACTGGGAAAAGCCGAAAGACATTGCTTTTTTGTGCTTTCTTTAGTGTCTTTAAATATAAACTCACAAATACAAACAAGAAAAGTAGTGAAAAATACTAAAAAATGTAGAGTGCAAATAGCTATGTTACAGGAGACGCACACAGAAAAAACTGAACATGTGAATTTGACAAAGAAAGGATTTCAGGATGGTTATTCAGTGGAATACATGGGACAAGGGAAAACAGGAGTACTTGTAACTGCAAGAGCAGCTCCAACAGTGACAGAAGAAGATAAAAGAATAATAATGGCAGATTTGTAGTGCTAAGGGGCTACTGGCAAGGAAAGAGGATTACACTGGCATGTATTTACATTCACCTAAAACTGCTATAATGGAGCTTAAGAAAATTCTGGGAAAATAATAAGTTTTCAGCAAGGAAATTACTTATAGGTGGGGACTGGAATTTGATTTGCAATAGTGAAGATGTGCCTGGTGGGCTCATAAGGGAAAATATAATAAAGGAGGGTATATTTTTTAAGAATTTATGAAACTATTTGGCATGGAAGATGTGAATTCAGTAATAGGAGTTTGGTGTGAATTTACAAATTATTCCCCAAGATATAAAAACTGAGCTAGGCTTGACAGAATTTACATTTCACAGGAACATGTGCATTTAACTGAAGGTCTTGATACCCACCCAATAACTATTTCAGATCATGTGCCAATAATAGCTAAAATAAAAACACAAGGTAATGAAACAGAAAGGAGACACTGGTGTTTTCCCACCTATCTGTTGATAAGAGAGGAATTAAGAAATAGGTAGTGTAGATTATTCAGAAGCTGTTCGAGAGGATAGAAATTTCTTCTAGGGAGTGGAATAAAATTAAAGTGGAATTTAAAAATAGGATGGAAATAAAACAAAGGGAACTATGGTTAAAAAGTAGTAAGAATTATTTAGGACTGACAGATATGAAAGTATTGCAAAATAGGGGGAATCTCATAGAACAAGAAGAGGATCAACTACAGAATGCTAGACAGAAAATAACGGATTACCTCGATAATATGCACAAGCTTAGAAAGATTGCTGTTAAGCAACTGTTTTTTGATAATAACACTAGAACACAAAAACTTTTAGCATGACGACTCAGGCAACAGAAAATAGAAAGGGCTGTTGCCAAACTTAGGGAGCCTTTAAAAAAGAAGGTAACAAGAGATCCTGCAAAAGTATTAGAAATATTGTGGAAATTCTATGAGTTTCTATAATGCAGAGAAATATGAAATCAAGAAAAGGTACAAATGGAAATGTTTATGAAAGAATTAAATATGCCAAGGTTAGAGGTAGATGAGTCTCAATTACTAACAGGATAGGAGGCGATGAGATAAAAATTGTGATGTATAACCAATCTACAGGAAAGTCTCCAGGAATAGATGGCATTCCTATGGAAGTTTGGAAGTTAGAAGGAAAAAACTGATAAAGATCTGGAAGGTTTTGTTTAACAGTATCTTAAGAAGAGGGGAAGTACTACTGTCCTGGAAGAAAGCAGTGGTAGCTTGTAATACCTAAAGATGGTAAAGATCCATCAGATCCAGCTTCACACAGGCTTATTTCAATACTTAACCATGATTATAAAGTATTCATGTCTATAATGGCTAAAAAAATGGCTAAAGTAATGCCAAAACTGATAAGATATGGATCAATGCGGTTTTATGAAGGGGAATCAAACATCTGACAACAGTAACAGAACAATGATGATCCAAGAAGGAAGCAGAATGTAAGAAAATACCATTGTTGTTGGTCGGTCTTGATGCAGAGAAAGCATTTGATAGAGTAAGCTGGCACTTTATGAGCAGGTCAATGGAAGCATTTGCATTTCCTGAAAAAAATTATAAGGTTGATTAGGATAATATACGAGTGACCGGAAGTAAAATTAAAGTCGGTGGGGTCCTCTCTGATAATTTTTGCTTGAGAAGAAGAACCAGACAGGGGTATCCTCATTCCCCTTTATTATTTGCATTAGGTTTAGAACCACTGGCAAAGAAAATAATGAACTCAGAAATTCAAGGATATAATTGGTATGGTAGTCAACAAAAGCTGGCTTTATTTGCAGATGATATTGTTTTGTACCTGACAAAACCAGAATAAGGCATTACAGTGTTGTGGAATATTTTGAGACAGTTTCAAAGCTTTTTCGGGATACAAAATTAATGAAGCTAAAACAAAGGCAATAGCTGTAAATTATATACCCACAGGGACATGATAAAATGAAATATTTAGGAGTATGGATTAAAAATAATTCTAGTATGTTAGCTAAGGATATGTGAGAAGAGACTAAAAAGATAATACAAAAACTGAGAAAATGGAAGTTTTGTTATATGCATATGGATAGTAAGATACAAGCAGTTAAAATATTTTTAGCCCCTTTAATCTTGTACACAGGTCAGGTATATTTTTATCAACCAGAGGAGTAGTTGTAGGTAGCAATTAATAAAGAGCTGAACTTTATCTGGGAGGGGAAGAAGGCAAGAGTCAAGTAGGATAAACTGATTCTTCCAGTAGAACAGGGTGAATTCGGATTACCCAATCTAAAGGGGTATTTCAGAGCTACACAGTTAAGAGTCCTATACATAGTATAAACAGAAACTATAATTCAAAGTGGAAAGGAGTGATGATGAAACAAGGGGGGAGCGCAAGAAACTAGGAAAAATTGGGATTTTGGATGCAAGCCTTTATGGAAAATAACAATAATCATGCAGAATATTATATTCATAAAGTAGCAGAAAGTATTCTAAGAACTAAAGCAACACTGGAATGGAGAAAGGAGATTCTGCCGATAGGGATGACTGCAATTAGGGATACAGACAACAGGCAAGAAGGGGCTGAAATTTACTGGAGAAAATTGGCAAAGGAACCAAGGTATTGGGAGCAAATAACTAGAGAGGGAAAGATGACAGAATGGCTGGATGCCAATAATTTATTTAGACTGCAGGTTAGAGACTACCTTCCCTATTAGGGAATGATATTAGAGTAAAGGCAAACAGAAAGAAACAGGGGGAGATCTTAAATGAAAGACCAGCACTGGTAGAGTTTAACAGAATCTAGAACAGAAGATGCCATTAAAAAAAGGAATAATTATACAGCATATAAAACATTGCATTATAACTATAAGAACCAATCAGAGGAGTTTGGAAAGGACTGGGAAGAGACAAGATAGGGAATTCATAAAGATAAAATTGGAGAATATATGTATGTCTCCCAAATATGCAACAAAATCTAGATGATTTACGATTTTTGCCTGGAAATGTTTACACACATATTTTTATACCCCAAGTAGACTCCAGAGAATTTTTCCTCAGACAGTAAGTGTAGGAAGTGTGAAGGAGAAGAAAGAGATAATTGGGAACACATTTTCTAGGAATGCAGTGATTTGGCGGACTACAAGGATTCCCTGTGGGATGCAGTGTCGGAGATGTTGAGTTGGCAGATTGGTCTGATGAGGGAGATGATTTTTCTGAGCTATGATACAGAAACGGAATTGCATAGACATGGTAAGGGTCTTGCTGTGTCTAATAATGGTGGCTGCCAAAAAAGCAGTTGCTAGAAAATGGAAATCAAAATCTAAACCAACTAAACTAGAAGTAGTGAATATAGTAACAGAGATAAAACAACTGGAATTGAGATCTTTAGAAAAGGGTAGGAGAAAACTGCATAGGAAAAAAATGGGAATTGTGGGAACAATACATAGAAAGGAGGAATGAGGTCTAAAAGGCAGCAGGAGTTAAATGAGCTTTGTAATGTTTGAGTGAAAAAGTTTGTGTGGCTTATTAGTGATGTATAATGTCTGCAACTGGGAGTGTGTCAGTATGGTTTGTGATGTAAAAATGCTTGTAACTAGGATTGTGTCGGCGTGCTTTGTTTTCATTTATATAAATGTATGAGATTGCCTATGTAATAAGTGATGGTTAATAAAGATACATCACTGTTTTCATTTTGTTCATGAAGAGATGACCAGGACATGGTAAGGGAATGTCTTACTGACTAATGACTAAGTGAATGACTAATTTACTGTTTGTTAACCGGGTAAGTGAACTGGTCATGGGACCCTATTCTGCCACACACTGTGCCAAAATGGCAAATATAGTGAAAGAAAATTAAACTTATGTATGTACCATGATGATAGATCCATGTTGGGTTCTTTTGTGCTCTCAACCTATTGGTTATCAAATCTGAAGCCGACACTCTCAGAATCTTCAGCCCTTAAGCTCTGCCTCCTCTACCCATAACACCCTGCTCTAACTGCCTCCCCTCAGATTAAGTTTACCCAATAAACACTCCTACAACTATAAACTGAGGGAAAAGAGAATCAATGCAGGAAATATCCCAAGGGCAGCATAAGGACCCTCTTACACATAGCTTTGAGGCCAGTTTGCAAGGCCAGTCAGGAGTAATGCACTCAGTTTGGAGAGAGCACGAAGGGAGAGATTTTTGAGAAGATGGAAGACAACACAGATCTATCATTATGGTAAGTACATAATGTTTGCATTCAAAGTTATCTTTTCCATTTGGCTCAATCTGTGGGGCAGAGTCTCCAGCCAGGAACACCCCAGGGTGGCCAGAGGGGGAACATTTTACAAAATGGTGGAACCAAAAGAAACTCTAGACCTAGAACGTATGTCCACTTTGTAATGCGGCACAAAAGAGTGAGTATCCAGCCAAGCAGCTACTGCATTAATGTCATCAACAGAAGCCAAGTGGAAAAGGCAGCTGAAGTAGCAAATACTCTGCTGAAATGAGTCTTAGGCTTAATAGGTAAAGAAATTCCTTTCAGGGAGTATGGAAAGGAGATATAATTAGAAAGCCATCTAAACAGGGTCACTTTGGTAGCAGACCTGTCAATATGTGGGAAGCTTGTAAACAAAGAGATTTTATTCTCGATTATGGTAGTTTGGGTATCTGAGTAACTGTATCCAAATAGCAAATGATAAATTCTAGTACTTGATCTGGTTCCAGGCTGGACTTTTCATAATTCACTGTTATGCCCAAGGACAGACTCAGCTAGAGCAGGGAATCTTAGACTTTGATTAATTACATTCTCATGGAAGCAGTCAGGAGCTAGTCATCCAGGAGTGGAAAGACCTGGAATTCCTGCAGCCTGAGATAGGCTAACACTTCCATGCATTTGGTTAACACCCAGGGAGATGTGGTGAGACCAAAGGGCACTGCCCAAAACTGATAATAACTGGCTTTCAGTCCTTCTACATGGCACACCTCATCATAAAAGGGTTCTCATCCAGGAAAAAAGAGGTCATTGTTCCCCTCTACTCGTCAATCATTAGACCCATAATGGAGTACAATGCCCCTTTTGGAATGTACCTCACAAGACATCTGCAGCAGCTGGAAAGGCCACAGAAGTACCTCACAAAGAGGATTACTGGCCTCAAACAAATGCCCTACACTGACGGCCTCAAAAAACTCCAGCTTTACTCCATAGCATATCGCCTTCTCCGAGGTGATCTCTGCCTAACATATAAAGCTATGTCAAACCCAGAGCTGTTGGACATGCTCCACCTAAAGAAATCCCAATCCCTCCAAGCTACATGCTCTAGGGACCTAAACCTTGTCACCACAATAACCAGGACATGCTGGAGGGATAGATTCCTGTCCCAGAGACTTCTTATACTCTGGAACAAGCTACCCATCTATGTCAAGCAAAGTTCTTCATTAGCACTCTTAAAGAAAAATCTTGATGAGTGGATGGGAAATAGGAAATACACCCCGGGGATCACTTCTGTGTTTCTGCTGGACAGTGGCACAGGAAAATAACTTTCTTGGGTGGCGTAAGCTATGGTACCTTGCTGGCTAGGCTTACGTAGGCCCTTGGGCCGATAGCCTAGTACCTACCTATGAACCTCCTGGAATGGCTCACTATTATGTGATGGTAGGCATCCATTGTAGTTGCCCCCACTGCCATGAAGGGAACTGCCACTAGTGGCATCCTGAAAAGGTTGATGTGATTCAGAAAAAAGAGAAAGAAAGAAACACTTTCCAGTATTCTGGTTCCTAGAGAGTGGCTTCTTAGTGGTAGATAAATGAACTCCAACAGGAGACAGTGTCTTCCCATCCTGCTCGCTCCTAATCAGAATCTCTGACCTTTGGGCCAAAAATGGAAGGCCCATCAAATGGTACATTAACAAATGGATGACTTAAAACAGCCCACAAAATTGCATCAGTGCATCCAAGCATGATGGCACATGGCGATACCGGATGCCTGCCACAAGGGACAGTCCCATCGGCCACACTGGATAACAGCCTCATGGAAACATTAGACATAGACTGCATTGTAGACAACTAAGCCTCCATGGTCAACTGAATGTCTGGAGGCTGCTGAGTCTTAAGAACCTCGGACGCTTCAGCGATAAGACCCTGTTGAATTCTTGTCAAATGGGCAAGATAGTTCTGAGCATGCAACGCAAAAGTTGGTGAAGCATACATGCAATATCACAAAGATGATGTATTTTTTTGTGGCTGCTGCAATCACAGTAGCATCCACTGCCAGACCCTTGGTCCAGTGGGATCTGCCTTTGGGAGGGACCAAATTTTTATTAGGTTTCCTGAAGACTGATTCCACCATTTTGGCTCCTCTCCAAGTCCTCAGAGACACTAGCTCCACAAGGCATCTGGAGATGGAGGATGCCACCCAGATGAGGATATGCGAATGCTGAAAGCCTTCAGAGAAGAGGCTATGGTGGGTCCACCTTCCAGGCTGCTTTAGCAATTCAAGCAAATCATCAAAACAAGTGTCTTCATGGGGAGATTTGTGAGAGCCTTTCCCCTTCACTGAGGTAGGTGCCCTCAGTGACGGATTCCTCGGGTGAATCCAAGTGCTTCCTCTTGCACTTACTCCTCCCATGAACCTCCCTGGATGGAGAAATGGGAGGTAATACAGAACACGCAGGGTGCCCTAAATGCAAGCCTGGAGACCCAACAGCACAGGCTGTCTCAGAGCCAACTGATGTGAATCGGCAAGCACAGATTGAGGGAAAAGATTTGAAGAATCCAATGTAGCTGCCAAAACTTCAATCTCTGAATGGGAGAGTATCCTTTCTACAATGTCCAAGATGAATGATGGCTGAACCCTGTGCTCCTTAGATCCAAAGACCTGAGCAACACTGAGACTGGAGATGAGCTATCAAGAGCTGAGAAAAGTACAGTTTTGTACCTACCATAAATGTAGATGTTCGAGTGTAAACACTGCTGCAGTCACTACACATGGGTTATCCTGCCGTCAGGCGGTTCCCCTGTCCACCTGAGTTCCAAAGTCTTGGTCCGGCGTCGGTTGCTGTCACCTCTTCCCTGACGTCAGTGCGGCAGGGGTATATAAGATGCAGCTGATGCCATTTTCTTCAGTTTTTCTTGCCCCAGATGTCAGGTGCCCCCAAATAGGTAGGCAATTCAAACTGATAGTAAAATATATAAAAGAAAAGCAAGCAACCATTTTTAATTACCAGCAAATACTCCCCATAGGTAATAAAGGGTAGATGACCTAGGTACATACCAGAAAGTAAGAGGGGAAGGAGGGAGGGTAACCTAGACTGCAGCAGTGTTTATACTCGAACATCTACATTTAAGGTAGGTACAAAACTGTACTATGTTCATCGTGTTACACTGCTGCAGTCATTACACTTGGGTAGAATCCCAAAGCTGAGGTAGGGAGGCTAGATCTATAAGGCATTAGGGGTGGCTATAAGGCCCTGCAGCACAGCAGTGGTGAAGCCAGCTCTGGATCTGGAGTATAAAGGCAAATGGTAATGTTTGGTGAAGGTATGCACAGAACTCCATGTTGCTGCTTCCAAAATATCCTTGGTAGGCACTCCTCTGAGGTAGGCAGTTGAAGTGGCTGTTGCCCTGGTGGAGTGAGATCTAATGCTGCTAGGTACAGGTTTCCCATGGTGGGTATAGCAGAAACATATACAGTGTGCTATCCATTTTGGAATAGTCTACTTTGAAATGGCTTTTTCCTGTGCTCCTACAGCGTATGCTACCAATGATTGCTCTGATTTTCTAAAAGCTTTGGTTTTGTCCAAGCAGAAATGTAACTGCCTGTGAATGTCCAAAGAATGTAGTAGTCTCTCCCCTTTGTTCTGTGGTTTTGGATAAAAGGTTGGCAAGTGAATAGTTTGGTTTAGAGCCACACTTGATACCACCTTTGGCATGAAAGTAGGGTTAGTTCTTAAGGACACCCTGTCCTGGTGGAAGATGAGGAAAGGTTCCACTACCATTAGTGCCTGTAATTCTGAAACTCTTCATGCTGATGTTATTGCCAGTAGCAGAGCAGTCTTCCAAGATATGTATTTTAATTCTGCTGTGTTAGCTGGCTCAAAAGGAGGTAAAGTTAATTTTTCCAACACAAAGTTGAGGTCCCAAGTTGGTGTAGGTGCTCTACGGGGCGGTCTCATGTTTTTAGCCCCTCTGAGGTACTGTTTGAGCAAAGGATTAGAAAAAATTGGTGGATCCGTGTTGTATTGAGCAGAAATGGCTGAGGCGTGGATCTTGATGGATGAGAAGGAGAAGCCCTAGTCCAGCATCTCAGTTAAGTATTAAAGTATCTGAGGAATGTTTGGGACAAGAGGGTCAAGGCTGTATGCTTGGTTCCAGGCACAGAATCTCTTCCATTTATCTGAGTAGGCTTTCCTGGTACTAGGCCTTCTGGCCTCCAGAATGACATCCATAACGGCTTTGGAGAGAGGCAATGCTTGCTTGGCTAAGGAATTTTCCATGCAGCTAGATTTAAGGTCTTTAGCTGGCTGTGAAGTATCTGATTGTTGTGCTGTGTCAACAACTGTGGGATTTGAGGCAAACTCCAGGGTGGTTCTTGTGTTAAGTTCTTTAAGATTGGGTACCAGTGCTGGCGTGGCCAGTCTGGTGCAATCAGGATCATCATTGGCTCTTCCTGCCTGGCTTTTATGAGTACCTTTGGAAGGAGAGGTAAAGGAGGGAAGGCGTATACTTGTAGTTTTTTCCAGCTGAATGAGAGGGCATCCACTTTCCATGCTTGTGGATGGTAGCTCCTTGTGCAGAATTTCTGTAATTGGCAGTTTACTGGGGATGCAAACAGATCTATGTCCGGTCTCCACCATTTTTGTGTTATCATTCTGAATATTTGTGGGCTCAATTTCCATTTGTGGGGATCTATGATGTTTCTGCTTATGTCGTCTGCCAGTGTGTTTTTCTCTTCTGGCAGGAATTGTGCTTGCAGATGAACTTGGTAATTTAAAGCTGTGTTCCACAAGGTCATGGCTTGTCTGCAGAGGGGGTATGAGTGTGTGCCCCCTTGCTTATGTACCACATAACTGTGGTGTTGTCTGTCTTTAGCAGTAATTGTTCTGGATGCAGCAGGTCCTTGAAAGATATAATTGCATTTTGTACAGCTAATATCTCTTTTTGATTGCTGTGGAGATGTCTTTGCTCTGTGGGTCACTCGTCCTGAATACATTTTCCTGCCATGTGTGCTCCCCAGGCATAATCCGATGCATCTCTTGTCAGTGTTTGCTTGGCTGTGGGTTGAGTAAAAGGCTGTCCGTTTTTGAGGTGACAAGCTTGAGTCCACCATCAAAACTCCTGTTGAAGGCAAGGAATTAGTGGTATAACTGTTTTCAAACTTTGACAGTGTTGAGACCATACACTCTTTAGGTACCATTGTAGTTTCCCCATATGCAGTCTGGCATATGGAATTAGTAGTATGCAAGATGCCATGTAGCCCAAGGCCTGCAGAATTTTTCTTGCAGGGAGATGGGTCTTTGTTGCCATTAAATGAAAATATTGAGTCAGTTGTCCTTGCTTGGCTGGCGTGACATAAGCCATCTGGGCCGTTGTGTTCAAGCTGGCACCCAGGGATTTTATCTGTTGTGAGGGCACTAGTTTTGATTTCTTTTCATTTACTGTGTACCCCAGGCAACTTAATAACTTTTTTAAGTACACCAGATGCTTTAGAAGAATGTCCTTGCTCTCTGCTTGAATCAGGCAGTCGTCCAGGTATGGATAAATTTGAATTCCTTTTTGCCTGCAAAACGCAATTACTGGTGCCAGGCACTTTGTGAAGACCCTGGGCACAGTAGATAAGCCAAAGGGCAGTGCAGAGAATTGATAGTGCATTGAACCAGCTAGAAATCTGAGGTATCTTCTGCAGTTTTGTCTAACAGGGACATGCAGGTATGCCTCTTTGAGGTCCAAAGTCATGAACCAAGCTTTCTTGCCCAGCATGGGAAGCAGCTGCTGTAGTGTCAACATTTTGAATTTCGGAACATCTTAGTAAGTGTTCAGAGAAGAAAGGTCCAGAATGGGTCTCCAGGCTTTGTCCTTTCTGGGAACCAGAAAGAGTCTTGAGTAAAATCTTTGTCCTTGCTCTTGTGGTGGTACCCTTTGAATAGCTCTCATGTCCACGAGTGCTGTAATTTGTTTTTGAGCCTTTGCCCATTGATTTGGTGGCAGATTTGGCATTCATTTTAACCTTGGCAGAGTGTGAAAGTGGAACCTGTAACCTTGAGATATAATGTTGAGAACTCATTTGTTTTTGGTGATGCAATGCCAATTGTGATAGAAAAGTGCCAGTTTTCCTCCTAAGGGGGCTGCCAAGAGAGAGCTGTTTGGCAGCTGTAGTGGAAAGTCATTGAGGCTGTTTTTTATAAGGTTGAGGCCTGTCTTCCCCTTCTTTCTGGCCTGGTGTACCCCATTGTCGAGGTCTGTAGGGGCCTTGTGCCTGACCTCTACCTCTTGGACGTCTATATCTGTCCCTTTGAGGTCTGTCTGTGACTGGAAAGGACCAATTCTTTGTTGGCCAATTTCTGCTAAAACGAGGAGGCTGAACCTGTAAAAAATCTTTCACATTTTGCATAGATTTTGCCTTATCCTCCATCTTTTTTAATACCTCCTCTGCCTTAACTGCAAACAACACATCCCACTGCAAAGGTGCATCCAATAATTTGGCCTTAACATGATCTGGTAGCGTATGTTCTTTTAACCAAGCATTCCTTCTAATGACAGAGCCTGTAACTGCTGCTCTACAGGAGGCCTCTAAGGAATCAAACCCACATTGCAAAGTATGTTTTCCCACTTGTTCAGCTGCATGCAATAAATCCTGCATTTCTTTCAAATTAGTGGGATTTGAATCTGGAAGCATCTTTTGTTTCAACTGAGACATTAAAAATTGCAGATATTTTAGCATGTGAAACTGGCAATTCAAGGCTCTCATTGCTAAAGTTGCAGACGTATATACTTTCTTTCCCCATCTGTCTAATGCTCTGGAATCTCTGTCAGAGGGAACTATGTTTTTAGCTGATGAGGCCTTAATCCCTTTGGGTCCCTGAGAAATAGTTTCAGGGTCAGCAACAGGGCTTTTGTACAGAAATTTGTGAGAGTCAGGGACTCTATAATATCTAGCAGGTTTAACTGGGGCTGGGGGTAAGTAGTCAGGGTTTAAGCTGGATTCAGTGTACACATCATCCACAATATCTAAAACTGGCGGGATAGCAAGGGGTCTGTGTTGAGGCAATAAAAGGAAGTCTCTGAGCCTTTTCTTGGATTCTGAGTAATCCTGGCCTTCCCAGTGGAAATGTTCCCTCATGGTATGTAAGGTCTCCCCCAAAGGAGTAGTCCCTCAGGCGGAGAGGCTGATGGAATTGATTCCTCAGCATCAGAATCCTCATAAGGGGGTAAGGAATATCCTAGGTCTGAGGAAATGGACACCTGGTCAGAAGATTCATAGTCTGCATCTTGTCTGGGTCTTTTATCAGGAGGGGGACGGGACTACCTGATCAGGGTGATTAGGTCCTCAGTCATTTTTAGCATTTGTTTCTTAGACATGGAAGCCTGTCCTGGAGATTGCTGTGACTGTTTCCTTGCTTATAAGGGGGGCTTAGACTTAACAGAGGGTTTAATGGTTAACTGGGCAGGTCTAAAAACACCCTCTGTAGCTGTGGGTTGCTCAGCTACCTCGGTTCCCTCTGTAGGGTTAAGTTCGGTAATCTGAATATCTAGTGTGTCCGAAAGCCCAGCCAGCTTCACATGGGTGTCAGAGGCGGTCTATGGAAGCAGTCGTCAGGGGCTGCGTAGGCGCCTCGCTGAAAACCGGAGATCCGGCGACCAGCTTGAAGAGGCCTCGTCGTCAGTTTTGGGCCTCGGATGCCTGTCCTTCTCCTTGCGCTTTTTATGTATTCCGGTCGTCGGAAGTTCCGACGGCATGGTGTAATTGAATTTTCTGCCAAAATAATGTCGGGCAACATCAAACCGACTATTAATAGTGCGCTTGTTAAACCTAGCACAAAACCGACAACCAGTGACGTCGTGGTCTGGGCCTAGGTATGGAATACAATAAGAGTGGAAATCCTTATGAGGTATTTGCTTCCCACAAGAAATACAGTTATTAACTTTTACTGACATCGGTCTGAGGCAAGAAAAAGTTTCCCCAACAGGGTACTTAGCTTTTTTAGAAGACTTCGGTTCTGGATTCGGAAAGAAAATCTCAGGAGTCAGCCGACTGGCACTTGCGAACTGTTTCTGCTTCGGGCACCGCGCGGCAAGAAAGACTGAAGAAAATGGCATCGGCTACATCTTATATACCCCTGCCGCACTGACGTCAGGGAAGAGGTGACAGCAACCGACGCCGGACCAAGACTTTGGAACTCAAGTCGACTGGGGAACCGCCTGACGGCAGGATAACCCAAGTGTAATGACTGCAGCAGTGTAACACGATGAACATCAGAGACGATTCTGAAACCAGGAAACTCAGCCCTGGCCCTCAGGCACTGGCCCAGAGCACTCGGCTCCAAGAAACAATCTGCTCTAACAGCACTGGAGTCGAAAATGCCAAGGACTGAGCTGGTGCCAAACTACTTGTCTATATGAAATCTCTCTCAGATTCTGAAATATGGTGCTTCTCTAAACATATAAATATATTTGCCAATCATTTCTTAATCTCAAAGATTAAAAAAATTCTCTTTCACAACATCAGTATCTATAAATCCATCCCAGCAATGAAACTAGTTTCATGGCCACTTTACGACCACAAAAAATAACACTATAAGTTACACATTAACACAGGGTCTGTATATCATCTCTGTATTTGCATGGGTTTCTCCAGGTGCTCTGATATTCTACCACACTTCAAAGACATGCGTTATGTCAACTGTCTGCTTCTAAATTGTCCACAGGTATCTATGTGTGAAGTGTATGTGCAAAAAATGCCTGACAATCTACATCCTCTCCCTCCCTTGCCTAGTAAATTCGATGGATGGCAGCGTCTGTTAACTGGGTTGCTACGAGATACATCTACAGCTCATAAGCATGGATGGATGGAACAATACACTTCTCAACATTATGACACTATTGCAGACATTAAAGAGCAATAATTATGGCTTAAGGTGGTTTCACAGATACCACTTTACTTCTGTGGTGTTCTTTAAAATTCATATTTATATTTTAACTACTACTATTTTCTGTTGCGTAATTTTGCTATGAAGACTTGTGGTATGTCAATGATCATAACAAAGAGCAAACACAGAAAGCCCACACCTCTGTCATGTCCTATTAAATCAGTGTTTAAAATAGGGAAGTACAAGTTATGGCAAAATAAGAATGATGTGCAATAGCTTGGTCACTGGTAGATGTATGCTCTGTTTTACATCTCCTTTTGTTACTAAAAAAAAAAGCAACCATTACCAGTAACAACAGAATCTGTCTGGGATTCGTGAAAAACAATGCACATTCTGCATCAACAGTTATGCCTTTCCTCAAAGCATGGACATCTATGAAATGTTTAGAAAAGGACATGAATTAACTTCATTCATCCAGAACCACTGTAACAGGGAAACAAAGCAGCTTGCTGCAATTTAACTACTTCAAAATAACAATTCCCATGAACACTTGCCTTAAATTGGCATGGCAGGAGCAAGGTAGAACACCAGCCTCATAACATCAGACATGATTATGCAGCTATCTGTGAATATATACAAACTTTGAGACTGTGGTAGCTTGGATAGTCCTTTTTCTATTTGCTTTTTCTCACCATGCTTATCAACCAAACAGCCTGGCAATACTGGCCCAAGCCACTCTTTCCCCTGATCTGGGCACTTCTCAGTGAGGGTGTGAGCAGCTGAACGTATAGCCCAGAGGCAGCCATGGTTGTGTCTGTGGCCTCAATGTCAGCCTGGGAGCTGACATGTGCACCCACATCATCAACAGCCATGTCTTATGATTCCTCCTCTTAATTGTGGGTGCTCCCACACATATGCCCATGAAGGCTAAAGTCACCAGCTTAAGACTGTCAAGCATGTCTCACTGAATGTGGGGTCAGTCGTACAAATTGTAAGTCTCATCCTGTACAGGAGTAAGCTGGTCTGACCAGGACAATCATTCCCCTACCCTCAGTATAGGAGAAAAGGCAAATGCTGATCATTCCATCCAGTCTTGTCCAACTCGTCCATTGCCTAGGTTATTATCTGAACTCACGCTGCCTGGATCACATTTAGGCCTTTACCCCCTTTGCACCACAGAGCTATGCAGTGGCACACACAATCCCACTTAGGTTCACGTATCTCAAAGTTACAATAACATAGGAGTCTGTATATCTTTGCATGGAGACAATCTCCCTCGCCCTACAAAAGCACTCTATATAAGTTTACATTGTTTTGCAACTGAATTTAAATCCTCATACTTCTCTCTCATGCATCTCATGATACCTCACAAACAATTTAAACTCATGAAATATAACACAAATTCACATGAATGTACAGTTGTATTTGTTGCAGCAAACAAACTTTAAGGTAGATGGTTTAATCCTGGATACAGTTCCAATGTATGTGCTCCTCTGCATATGGCTGCAGCATTACGCTGCATGAAAATATGTAACTGCTGGGGAAACGTGACAGACCTGCCACTAAATACATTGGAACTTAAAAGTACATCTATTGTCAATGTTAGTTGATAACCGAAAAAAGTATAGTTGTGTAAAATCTTACCATAACCATAGATGTCCTTCTCTTCCATGTTGCAGTAGTCCAAAGTCTTGGGTTATGCCCTGATTGCTAACCTAACGTCCAGCCAGTATACAAAAGCTTGTAGTCACTGCCAGGTACGCGGGATGTCTGACATTGGCCTAGGGAGCGTGGGTCATAAAAGTGACATCTGCATGCATCTTTCCTCTGAACTGAATGCCCCAGTTAGATCCCAGTCCCCGGATAGCTGGATAAGTCCTGTGCCATGAAGAAGGAACAGTTTAGATGGAAAAAGGGGGAAGGAGGGAGAGAATGAATGCCTCAACATGGAAGAGGAGGACATCTATGGTTATGGT
The DNA here is from genome assembly GCF_019279795.1 of Protopterus annectens. Classification (NCBI taxonomy): domain Eukaryota; kingdom Metazoa; phylum Chordata; order Ceratodontiformes; family Protopteridae; genus Protopterus; species Protopterus annectens. The sequence goes on along the minus strand of NC_056748.1, from coordinate 133,098,241 downwards.
AAGATTTTACACAAGTATTCTATGTTCTTCTGTTCTCATGTTGCAGTATTCCAAACTCGTGTGTGAGTGCCAAAGCTCACAGGGAAGAAGGGGGTGGTGGTATGGAAATGCTGTCCATGAAGCCATGACGGATTGCTCTAGCAAACCCCCGCTTTCGATCTGGAAATGTGATGCAACTTGTGTTTGGTGAAGGCATGGACAAATGTCCATGTAGCTGCTCCAGAATGGATGCAGTGTCCAGCCCTTTGAAGAAGGTCCCTGAAGAAGCCATGGCTCTAGTGGAGTGGGCCTTAATTTTTGACTTAAGTTGTTTCCCATGGAATGTGTAACAGAAGGAAATAGCCCTGGTAACCCAAGCAGAAATGGTCTGTTTTGTCACCGCCTTTCCCAGAGCTCTGGGGTGAAAGGAGACAAATAGTTGCTCTGATTTCTTAATAGCCTTAGTCTTGTCAAGGTAAAATCTCAGTTGTCTGTGAACATCAAGGGAATGTATGTAAGACTCTCTCACTGTCATTTTGGGGGTGAGGAAAAATGGTGGGTAGGTGGATACTCTGATTTAAGGATAGCTGATTGACCACCTTGGCCATAAAGGAGGGGATGGTCCTCAGGGTCACTCTATCCTTGTGGAAGATGAGGAAGGGAAGAGGTGCCAAGAGGTGGGCTCAGACATTCTTCTGGCTGATGTGAGGGCCACGAGGAGTACATTTTTCCAGGTACAGTGTTTCAGGGATGCCTTAGAACCCAATTCAAAGGGGGCAACAGTGAGTTTCTCTAAAACATAATTTAGATCCCATGGAAGTGGAACTGGCCTCCTGGGAGGCCTGAGGTGTAGTACCCCCTTAAGGAATAACTTTAAAGGGAGACGGGAAGCTAGAGGGGGATCAAGAGGGAGACAGGCTGAAATAGTAGCAAGGTGTGCTTTAACAGAGGAATATTCCAACCCTGCTTGCAAGAGGTTCACACAAATAGAACAGCACTAAGGGGACTTCACTTTGAAATGGGTCTGGCTGTCTTTGTAGACACCACATGGAGAAGCTCTTCCATTTAGACAAATAAGATCTCCTACTGTTAGGTTTCCTGGCCTCCTGCAGGACTGTTAGCACATCCTCAGTATACAGGTGTCTAGAAGGGATCAAAATTCTATCACTCACAGGGTTAGATTCATAGATTCCAGATTGGGATAGATTAGGGATCCTTGTCCTGTGTGACAAGATCCACTCTGTGAATTAACTTGTGATGATTGCCCCTGGCTACATGTAGAATAGGGGGGAACCAATGCTGTATTGTCCAAAAGGGAGTTACCAGAATGATTTTTGGTTTGTCCTCATGTATCTTCAGCAGGATATTTTGAAGTATGGGAAAGGGGGAATGCATACAAAAACATCACCTTCCATGAGATTGAAAAAGCATCCATTGCCCTTGCTAACAGACTGGGAAGTGTGGTGCAGAACAGTGGTAACAGTCTGTTCAAAGGGGAGGCAAACAGATCAGTTTGTGGTATACTCCCACCTGTGGACAATGTGCAAAACACATCCCTGTGAAGTATCCATTTATGAGATTATGAGACTGTGACATGGACCTGCTCAAGGTGTCTGCCTAAATGTTCTGAGCTGAAGGGATGCAAAGTGCCTGCAGGGAGACTGTGTTAGGCTACCAGGTCCCAGGCTTGAACAGCAAGTCTGCAAAGCAAATAAGATACGGTTCCTTCGTGTTTGTTCACATAACTGTAGTGCTGTCTATGAACAATTTCAGGGGATCTTGTTTTACAGCATGAAGGAAGGCTGTCAGGGCAAATAGGACAGCTCTCATTTCCCTGATGTTGATGTGTTCCCACCTGAAGGTGTGGGACCAGGTGCCCTGCACTTTCAGGCTGCCCAAAGTAGCCTGCCAGCCCAGATCTGAGGCATCTGTGTACATTTCCTGGACTGGTGTAAGGGGTTGTAATGGAAGTCCTTAGTTGAGTGTGACATGGTTCAGCCACCACAGAATCCCTTCCTAAGGCAAGGATAGAACGGGATGCCTAAGTCCAAGGGGTGTGAGTGTTGGGTCCATGTGGACTTGAGGTACCATTGTAATTTCCTCATGTGGAATCTTGCCAGAGGCAGCATGGATATAGTGGAAGCCATATGACCCAGTAGTCTTATATACTGTCTGGCTGTCAAAGCAGTGGCTTTGAGAACAGAGGCCAGATAATCCCTCAGGGTTTCAACTTTTTGGGGAGGAAGGAATGCCCACATAACACAGAATAGTTGTGTAAAATCTTACCATAACCATAGATGTCCTTCTATTCCATGTTTCAGTATTCTTACTGTGGGATCCCCAGCCCAGGTGACCCAAAGGTTGGCTCCTATGCAAATGCTCAAGCCTGGTTGCTGCTAGTGCGTTGGACGTCACACACAGGGCCATAAACCAGTGGCCTTAAATGTGACATCTGCATGCACAGACCTCAAAACTGACTGCCCAGTCGGAGAGTAGTCTAAGTAGTGTCAATGATATCCTCTAGACAGGTGAAATGTACCCAATTGCCCAGTCTGACCCAAGTCTAGGTAGTACCCCATCACAGGTGAATGTCATAAAGGGGGATAGGTGGGAGGGAAGGAATAATGCATCATGGAAGAGAAGGACATCTATGGTTATGGTAAGATTTTACACAAGTAGTCTATGTTCTTCTTTTCTCATATTGCAGTATTATTGCTGTGGGAGAGTACCACAGCTTAAGGAGGAGGAAGGGTGGAGGAAGAGGAAGCAGATTCTAGGATTGCCCTTGCAAACCCTGCCCTGACTCTGGAAATATGGTCCAGTTTGTAATGCTTGTACCGAGGACCAGGTGGCTGCTTCAAGGATGGAAGTACTGTACAGGCCTTTGAGGAAGGCTCCAGAAGAAGCTACGACTCTTCTAGAATGTGCCCTGACTCCACGAGGTAATAGTTTCCCATGGTAGGAATAGCAGAAACAGACAGTTTTCCTTATCCAGCAAGAGATAGTTTGCTTGGATACTGTCCTGCCCAGGGCCCTTGGATGAAAAGACACAGAGCCGATTAGACTTTCTGATGTTCTTAGTTTTGTCCAAGTAAAACCTTAGTTGTCTGTGGACATCTAGGGAGTGTAGAATTCTCTCACTGTCATTTTTTGGCATGTTCCTCCTGATTTTTAGGAGGACTTTCTGAATGAGAGGGGAGAGAGGGAGGGAAGGCATACAGAAACAGTCCCTTCCATGAAATGGTGAAGGCATCCACTCTCCAAGCTAGTTAAGAGGGCTCCTTGTCACAGAAAGTTGTCAGTTGTCTGTTCTAGGGAAGGCAAATAAATCTACTTGAGGTGTGCCCCATTGGTGGACAATGTCTAGGAATACATCTCTGTGCAACATCCACCCATGATGCAGAGAGAGAATGATCTGCTTAGAGCATCCACCTGATGGTTGTCTTGGGATGGGATGTAGACTGCCTGCAGTGAAATGTTGTTTTGAGAGGCTAATTCCCATGCTTGCATTGCTAGCCTGCACAGCAGGTAAGACCTGCCCCCCCATTTGTTGATGTACCACATTACAGTGGTATTGTCTGTGAAGATTTGTAAGGGACCTGGCCTTATGAGTGGGAGAAAGGCCTGCGAGCCAGGTGGACTGCAGTCATCTCCCTTACACTGATGTGCTTTTTCTGGAGTGATGGCTCCCACAGGGCTTGTACTTTGAGGCCATTTATGGTTGCTCCCCAGCCTAGATCTGAGGCATCTGTGTGCATTAGTTGAGTTGGCATGGTGGGCTGCAGGGGTAGACCTGGGTTTAGACGTACCTGCTGAATCAACCACTGCAATTCTGTCTAGAGGCATGAAAGGAAGGATATCTGAAAATCCAGTGGGTGGCTGTGCTGAGGCCATACATTCTTCAGGTACCACTGTAACTTCCACATGTATAACCTGGCTAGTGGCAGCATGGGGATGGTGACTGCCATTAGTTCCTGAAGGCTCATGAATTGCCTGGCTTACAGATGGTTGTTTAGGAGGAGGTCCTGGAAGTAGTTGACCAGGGAGGTTATCTGGTCCTGATTCTCAGCCTCCTGCTCCCAAGCGACTTGACCATTTCTATATGGTCCCTGATGACCAAAATTTCTTGTAAAGCCCCTTTTGGCAGACCCTGCAGTGGTAGCAGTGGCCCCTAACATGCAGTCAAGACTCATTCCTTCCTCATCACTCTTGCCTTCAGACAAGGATAGCAAGGTAATGGACAGGCTGGCAAAAAAATATATAACTCTTCCACAGTAGCATTTTGGGCAATTAATTACCAGACAGACATGGTGAAATATGCCCTAGATTTGGGTATCACAGTCTTCATCCCTACTGCCCTCGTTACCTGACTCCCCAAACAAGACACAAATAACATCTAAGTTTTCCCTGGCATCTCATTTAGCCAGGGATTCTATAAAATGCAGATAGGATGCAGCAGAGGCCTCTGCAAGCTCTGCAGCATCTGCTTCTGTTTTACGCAGATATTCATAGCTTAGACTCCAGCCCCTGCCTGAAGATTTTAAAACAAAAATTATGGATGCACCCCTGTATAATAAACTCCTGTTTGGACAACAGTCTGCAGACCTGTTTAAAAGCCTACAGAAGAAGACTAAAGAACTCCAAGACCTGAAACACCTACTGGTCTCCTCAGTACCAACATTTTATAGGAATTATCCTGCAAAGACCTCCTTTGTCAGAAGCGCCCCCACCCCAGCCACCTCTTCATCCTCCAGACATAGAAAAGAGTCCAGAAAACTAACCTAGTCTAGGACAGCCACTTCTCATCCCCCCAATAGGCAGCCCTTTCATGACAGAAATAATAATGCATGACTTCCTCAACCACCTCCCCCTCTCATCCCGCCTCTCTCATCGTCTTCCCCTCTGGAAAGAAGTCACTTCAGACCGTTGGGTCCTGGCAATAGTGGGAAAAGGATACTTCATGTCCTGGCAGGAAAAACCCATTCTATTAGGCACCCCCCCAAGAACCAACTACACCTAATCCCTAACATCATCCAGTACCTTCTTGCTCAGGAAACCATAGAACCCGTTCCACCAGGCCAAGAAGGAAAAGGATTCTACTCCAGGTTATTCCTGGTACCCAAAAAGGATGGCCCCATACTGGAATTATCATTCCTAAACCTCTTTCTGAAGGTCCCTTCCTTCAGAATGATATCCCTTCAAAGCCTGCTTCCACTATTGCAACCCAAAGCTTTCATGGCCACTTTGGACTTGAAGGAGGCTTACCTCTACATCCCCATACACCCAAACCATAGACAGTACCTAATTTGCTTGACCCTGTTCACACTTTCAATTTACTGCCTTGCCCTTTGGCTTATCCACTGCATCAAGGGTCTTTACAAAGTGCCCAGCCCCAGCCATAGCCTACTGCAGGACTAAGGGCATTCAAATCTACCCCTACCTAGATGACATCCTCATCCTTGCAGAAGGGGAACACACAATCAAAAAACATCTGTCCTTCTCCATGTCTCTGCTCCAGAGGTTAAGACGCACACACAACCTCACAAAATCATTCCTCTCCCCAGCAAAGGGCTAAAGCTTCCTGAGTCTAGGATTACATGATCCTGGGAAGGACTCAGGTTGGACTTGGGGAAGTTTATGCTGAATCCCAACTCCTGCAGGACTAAGATGACTTGGTGGACATGGGTCTGTACGGATCTGGAGCAGTCTGCCTGAATTAAGAGGTTGCCCAGGTATGGGAAAATCTGAATCCCTTGGACCCTGGTGAAGACTCTTGGAGCCGTAGAGAGACCAAATGGCAAGCCCGAGGAACTGAAAATGTAAGGAACCAACAGAAAAGGGTAAATATTTCCTGTAGTTGGACCTTACAGTGATATGGAGGTAGGCATCCTTTATGCCCAAGGTGGCTAGAAATCCCTGAGGTCACTAAAGGAAAAAGTGTCTGAAGGGCAAGCATACGTAAGATGGGTACCTGTAAGAAAAGACTGAGGTGAGAGAGATCCAGGACAGGTCTCCAAGGTCTGTCCTTCCTGGGAACTAGGAAGAGTGTGGAATAGAATCCTCTCCTTTTTCTGCCAGAGGAACTGGTTGTATCGTTCCTTATGAAAGAAAGCAGTCTATGACTGGCTGTAAAAGTTAAAGTTGATCTTTGGGTGGTTGGGTAATCCCCCCTAGGAGAAGGGGAAGTGATCCAGGTCATAAAATAACCCTTTTTAAATGATGGAAAGGACCTACCTGTCTTGAGGTAATGTTTTGCCAAACTGGAAGACCGTGAGAGAGCCTTAGAGACATAGGAATGAAGTATGGGGGAGGTGGCAGTAAAGGCAGGTAGTTACAGGCTACCTGCCCTGTCCTGAAAGGGAGGTTTCTGGGCAGGAGTTTGTTGAGGCTTAGAAGGGGTCTGCTGTTTCCTTGCCCCCTTTCTTGTCTTGGCATGGGGAGATAGGCAGAGTGTTTCCTCGTAAACTTGGTCTTTGAGAAATAATTCCTGTGAAATTTGGGTATAGGGGAGACAAACAAGTGTTTTAAATCCTGCAGTTCCTTCCCTTTTTGCTGAAGGACCCTAAATACCTCAGGCACTTTATATCCAAAAAGGGCAGAGTTATCCAGGGGTGCATCCAGCAATTTGGCCCTAATATCATCAGGTAAGGGTTGTAGATTTAACCATGCGTATCTTCTAAGGACTGAAGCTGAGGCTGCAGACCTGTCAGAAGCATCTGCAGCAACATAGCTGCATCTAATTGAATGTCTAGTAACTTGAGAAGACAGGGAAATTAGACTAGAGATTTGAGCCTTGGAAGATGAGTCAGGAAGATCAGCTAAGATCTTGGTGGCCTGGTTCAGAAGAGCCAAGGCATATTTTGACATATGCGTCTGGTAATTCACTGCCCTAAAGGCCATTGTAGAAGTATATACCTTCTTACCAAGGCACTCCATGGCCTTACTGTCCTTGTCTGTATGATGGACAGAGGTGGAGGGAAGTAGCTTGGATGGGTTGTCTGCTGAAATGTGGCAGAGTCAGCAACAGGGCATTTTATCAAAAATGTTGCCTCTTCAGGGACTTTGTAAAACCTGTCAGGGTTTCTAGGGGCAGGTGGTTGTGAATCAGAATTAAGACCGTCAACATTAAAACCATCCAAGAAAGCCAGTAAGATTAGAGGAATTGTTGCAGAATGAGCAGGGCTTTCCATCTGCAGAAGCTCATATCATCTTTTTTGGACCTCTGACATTTCAGAAGAGTCCCTCTGAAAATGTTCTCTCATTTTAATTGTCCCCCCAAAGGTGAGATCCTCTGCTGGAGAGTTAGCATACCCAAGAGGAGAAGGCATCTGAGAAACATAGGAGAGAGAATCCTCTGAAAAGGAGTCTGAGGAGTCCTCAGCTTCAGGCTGGATAATTTCCTCAGCCTGAGGCCTGGGACTGATAGGAGCAGCAGCAGCCTGTGGGGAAACAGGCATGGCAGGCCTTAGGGCCATAAAGGCATTAAATAGGCTCTGTGAAAAGCCTGCCAATCAGGTTGGCTTTCAGCAGGAGGGGAGAAATATTTTGTTTCATGTTTCTTTTTAAGTGAAGGCCTAGAAGGCATAGGCCCTAGGGAGGGCCTAGTCTCGGAGAGTGGCCTAGAGTATGTTAGCTGGGAAACAGTGGATGCCCACAAGAGCCTGAGGTTCCCCATCATCATCGGCAGGCAATGTTTGCAAGCCCTCCCTGGATGTGCCTTCTGCCCTAGGTTCTGCGGCCTCCCGAGGGGCACCTGCTATACCTGTAACGGCAAACTCTGAACATTTCTCCAGGCGAACGACAGCCACAGGAGGGACATCTGGTGGAGGAGGGGCAGCAGCAAGTTCAGGCCAGAAACCCTGACCCTCTTCATAGGTGGTTCTATAGGCTGACTGAATGACACTTCCACCCCTAACACTAAGTGTTTAAGATGCTGATTCTCTAAGTAAATGTTCAGAGCATGCAGACGACTGCGGAGTGTCTTAGGGATGAAGGCCTGACAGATCACTCAAGTAAGATGGTTGTGGGTAGGCCCTAGAGAGAAAAGGCATAGTTCATGGGCATCCTTATGGGGATCTGACGACCACACCTGCACTTTTCCTTCCTGGATGACATGTAACCTAAACAGACATGCAGTGACAAAAGGAATCAGAAACAGCACCAACAGGGTACTTATCTTAGAAACTTGAAGATCTGACAGCTAAGATGGCACGAAGTGCTAACGTTCGACTGGTGGCAGAGAAGTTCTGAGGAAAGGTACATGCAAACATCACTTTTATGGTCAATGCTCCCTAGGCTAACGTTAGACATCCCACGTACCTGGCAGTGGCTACAAGCTTTTGTATAGTGGCTGGACGTACGGGTAGCAAGCAGAGGATAACCCAAGATTTTGGAATACTGCAGCATGAAAACAGAAGAACATTATAAAAAATACATTCACATTTCAAATGAAGAATCTTCCTTTTTCTAAAACTAGGCAGAATCAAAATACAAAGCAAAAGACAGCTTTATGTAGTTAATAGGTTCCTTGGCATTGCGGGATGTTCACTGTGTGAAACAATAGCAAAGTGCCATGAGGAAGTGGGTAACCACAGTGGTGATATACTTAGACAAAAGTTACTGTCTGTAGATATGTGGAAAAAGGTACACTGCAAAATGTATTTGAATAAAATAAAGCCCTAATGAATAAAACTCTAAGAGCCAGATGATTGCAGTGCAAGCAGTGACTCAGGCACTAAAGCAACGAGATGGAGGAAGGTGGGAGTGAGTGTCAGCTGCCAAACTGCCTGTCCTGGTTGGGGTAGTTCAGGTAACCATCTGCGTTCAGAGCCAGCAGGTGGAGGCTTGCCGAAATCAGTAATACAGCAGGGCCTGGATTTACAAAGTCAGTGATGGCAGCCCTCAGTTACAGCTTGTGGGTGCAAACACACACACACACACACACACACACACACACACACACACACACACACACACACACTAAGACATACCCTCACAATGATACAAGTGCTCCATATGAACTACCAGGGGCGGGGGCTCAGGTTGTATACAAATTTCCTGAAGTCTTCAAGGATGATGGCTTCAGTGCATGCTCTCTGGGCAGGGGACCAGCATAAAAGGGAAAGGGCGGGCTACAAAGGATTTCAACAGACGGTTAGCAGTCAATTAGGACCCTCATGGGATGGGATGAGCTATCTAGTGGCAAACCTAAAGCAGGTGAAGACAGTCTATGGTCAACTGGGACCAAACTACCTTCATCCCAGTATGGATAGTGGCATCCTTCAGGTTGGCCCTCTTACAGGTCAGTGACTACATAATCACTGATAAGGAAAGAATAGTCCTAAGGCTAAATGAAGAAGGGCTGAAGGTTGTCAGGTAGGAAGGCAAAAAAAAATACCTAGAAAAAGTAAATTAATAAATCCCTTGATATGTACACAGTGCATGAAATCTGTACTAACCTTTTTATCTTGAAATGCTGAGATGCACAATAATCAAGCCCATTCTGTGATTCCCCTGTATGGAACACAACCACAGAAAGTTATATTTCTAATATGCTGAAAGTATGACCTCTGTTAATGGTGCTGTAAAGGGTTCCCAGGTCATTCTCAAGTAGAATTGGCATTTTCCTTAGAAATAAGTTGGGACTATGACAGTCTGAGTATTAGTACAGCAACGCCATTAATCACAAACATGGCAAAAACTGAAGAAAGATATGACGTTTGGTTGAGATTACAAAGAAAGCTGGATTCTGCTGCTAACCAACTACATGGCGGAATGTGATAAGGCAGTGACTGCAAGACAGCTCAATGACGGATCCAAAAATGAAGCTTCTGAGAAAGTGCTGTGGGAACAATTTATGTTAACCACAGCGAAACCCAGTAATAAACTGGGAAATTATGCTGCCGCAGCTAAAGAGATATCAGTGTGAATGAGGCACTGAATTTACAAGCTGGTGCCACTGAGAAACTGCAACAGGAACATAAGGAAATGAAAGCACAATATACCTTCTAGTAACCAAGCTGCCACTGATAAAAGAGAAAAAAGTGACCATGTTGACAGGGCTTAATGAAAAATGTTTGAGTTACAGAAACAACTGAAAAGGAAGACGGACCTGAGTGTATGGTATATATACAAACAGAAGTTGGTATACTGGATCTGGTTACATTTAAGTTAAATTAAAATCAATGAGTACAACTCTTCACCAGGTCCAATGGTTGCTGCTCAACAGCCACGCCACATCTTTGTTCATTTTAAAACATACAAACTTAAAGACTAGATTTTATCATTGCTATGGAAGCCTGGTGAAGTCTATAAAACTAGGGAGAAATGCACTTTTCTGAGAATGCCTGCTGTGCTCAGAGCCTGCATAAGCTGATATGGTTTTAACAACCTATATACGAATACAGGCTGGTAAAGCTTAATCCTAGAGTACCCAGCTACATTCAGAGACCCCCCCCCCCACAAACAAACACACACACACACACACACACACACACACAAACCTCAAAGATCTAAAACTTCTACAGATTCTGAGAAAACACTAAATGCTGTGCATGAATATGTGCCAGATTAGGGAAATGGTAGCCTTCCAAACAGTGAATGTTGCATGAGGCTACAACATTAACAGACTGTCTGAAAGGAGTAGCTAAAAATATAAAACTTGTTTAAGACATCCTGCAGCTGATCATCAGCTGCTCTCAGTTCCTCTCCTCATTTACTGGGCCTATCGGACCAACCTTAGCCTTCCAATGGCTCAACCTGACCCATTTCTGGAGCCAGTGAGGAGATCAAAGATGCTGGTGCATTATCATACTGTTGGTGCTGGGGACTGTACCCTCACCCCACCACTTAGCAGCAGGTTTGCAAACTCTGCTATGTCTGCCTTTGGAGGTGTATGTGCAGCCTCCTGACCAAGCAGTACTCTGCCCGCTGAGTGGCACTTGCCAGACTCTTAATGCTGTTACTGCAGTGACGGGCAAGATGTCATCAGATATTCACTCCCATTTATGAGGTTCTCCCTAACTTTGTCACTTTTCCATATTAACAATACAGAAGGGAACTGAATTGTTTTTAGTTTGCTTGACTGGAGATACAAAATCATGCTGGAGATCTGTTCATAAAACTCCTTAATTAGGATTGCTTTCTCAGATGTGGAAATACAATGACACCAATAAAAAAAGATTTGGCACTGCACTACACAGAAACGATGGATATACTAATGGGTGGTGTCATTACAACAGCGTACAAGCTAAAAAAGATGAAATTAAAGTAAAAAGAAATCAAGCTATGAGAATCAGCAGGTTATTATGGGAGGACAGGAAATGTTTTGGGTATCTGGAAGAGTTAATTAACATGATACCCAAAAAGTGAAGTGAGGTTCATGATTCAACTGGTTATTACAAACAGAAGTGTACAGTATAAGCCTATATTGTGTCAGAACATAAATGAACAAGAACAACAAAATAAGAAGGTTAAATCACCAAGGATGGAAGCTGAATTTAGTTCGGATACAGATGGCATAAAATCAGTTATGAAGAACAGCTGGAATCTGCAGACCACACATCCTGGATTGCGTGAAGCAGTACGTGAGACTCCATATTTTTAGTGAGCGATCTTCTAATTTTAAAAGCTTAATGGGAAAGGGAGAGACATTATGGAAGTACATTTTACTTCCCAAGTGGTGCACGTGTGCATGTGTGTGGGTGGACCCGTGCACATCCTAACACTGGACAAACTTACCCATGGTGGTACCACATGGCACACTTACAACAACTAAATGTAGTCTATGTGGCTACATGCTGTGAGTATTATTCATTTTATTACTCTGGTAGTAAGGTACAGCAAAGGATCATCAATCATAATTTTTCTATAAAAGGAAAAGATGAAAATAATCCACACCCATTCTGTTAGATGCAAGAATTTTAAAAGATTGTATTTTTCACTTGGAAAATGTTAAGGCTAACATGAGAGATGGGTACATGAAAGTGCTGCTGGACAAAATAATTATTTCTGGCAAATAAAATTATCTGCAAATGAAATACCTAGAATGAATGAAATCTTAACAGTTAAACACATTTTACAAAATGGACTAAAATGAAAATCAGTATGGTCTACTGTGTTTTTAACTGATAGCAGCAAACTGTCCTGTCTATTTAACTGAAGTGAAGTATGATTGCTATTTTTAAAATGCTACTTTGTATTTATAATACGTTATTTTAATATTGTGCATGTTTGATGAAGTCCTGTTGTGTTTGAATGAATAAAAGCAAATTTTAAACACTCATATCCATTTGAGGTCGAGTGATTTTTATTCTGTACATGTGCATGTATGTGCACACATACATACACACACACATATATATATATATATATATATATATATATATATATATATATATATATATACACACACAGACACATACACGCATACACATGCATACATATATAAACACATACATGTGTATATAAAGCTGTGTATTTACAAATATTTTTCTACACATATTTGTCTACATAGTTTGCAAATCACATTTTTTTTCTACAGAATCTCTGGTTAAATTTCTTGTGCAATAAATATTATTCTATTCTTATAACCAAAAGTAGAATATGCACTGTTAAGCAAGTCTACATACACAAAAGACATTCTGGTTAGCTACGTAAGGCTGAATCTGTCAAAAAAAATGTTCTCCATGCTACTGGTTTCACATCCTTCTCACTCTGCTACTCTTCAAATGCATTAACCCACCAAGAGCTAGCAACTTTGTACATGCACACAAGGCAAACTTCTTAAATGCAAACACATCATTAAACACCAAAGGCCTTGTCCAACAGCTTGGAAAGCTACTGAGTGAAACACACTGTTCTAGACAGAATACAGACATCAGTACTGCAGTTTGCATACAAAAACTGCTCATCTCTCTTCCCTGTCATTATTCTGAACAAAGTAGTTATGCTTGTTGTACAGAGGCCCAGCTGCCACTTTCCTAATGTGTTAATACCTGCAGCAGTTGAATGATTGTTTCAAAACAGCTGTGTGTATAGTTACGTTTCTGATCCCTTTCTTAGCTGTTACTCAGCTGACCTCCTGACAACCATCTCTGCAAGCAACATATACTGCAGAACAAATCTACTGTTCTGTCTTGGTAACATTTTAGGATTTGATAAAGGCAAATGCTATGAAATAATTCACATCAGAAAGCCTGGAGGGAGACGCATGAGCAGGAAACTGTCCTTAAAATAATATCCTACCCAATGAGGGAAGGAGGGGATGTAAGACTCAAAGTTATCTGCAGAGATGACTCATTGTCTGAGAGATGCTAACAAACCAGATGATACATGAAACACCACACTCATTTCAGTTGTATTTTCTTATGAATTCCTAGGCTCAGTAGGACTTTGTCAGGTATAAGAATTCACACAGGAAGCAGTTTGTCAGCTACAAACTTTCCCTAGTGTGATGAAACTGACTCCCTAGCAGATAACAAACAGTTTGTCATTCAGCAAAAAAAAAAAAAAAAAGACATTTTGCTACTAAAGCTGGTATGTAGCTAAACAACACTTTACTCAGAAATAACTTTTAATTAATATAGCACTGTCGGGTCACTATTTTATTTTATAACTGGGAAATTTGGAAGGTCCTTAATGAACTTTTTCCACCAAGGTCCAAGATATAAGGTGATTACATAATATGAGATACGAGATACAAGTCAAAATGAATCAGTACACTCAGAAATTTGAACAATTTTTTTTAATATCTCAGAATGCAGTGACTTCATGGGGTGATTATACACTTACCTGACACAGGTACATACAGGCACACTTTCAGATGCAAGAATCAGAAAACCAGATCGATAAGCAATCATGTAATGAATACTTTTCTACATATGTGCGTGTGTGTGCACAGACAGGTATATATGCATATGAATAGTTTAGTCTGTCTGAAATAACAGTGCACTTGCCCATTAACATGGCCACTTCTTAAATGCCAATTTCACCGTAAATGCATGGCAGCAACAAACTGCCTTTTTTAAGAGTCAAGGAGATTAAATTAGTACCTTCTGCAAGCAGTTCTAATGCAACTACTGTGCATTTAAAAGGAATTTATTATTTATTGATTCCCATTTGTTTACTGGGAAAGTCCGACTGGGCTTAACATACCCCATTTTCAGCGGGGGCCCAAGAGGATAACTCCACAGAGTACAGTCTAGTAACAGAAAATATTCATATCAAATACATAATATGTGCAGTACAAAGTTTGTATAGGGTCCATATTAAAATCAGACATGAGTACATATTATAGAAAAAAAAATAGTTTTTGTACTTAACATAGGAATGCACTGGAAAAAATAAAGGCTAAGAATATATTAGGTTAATGAGACAGATGCAAAAGAAAGTATGTGTGCAGTCAGCTAAAAGGAGGAACAGACGAAGTATAGGGTAGGAGTAAGTAGGTGAGGAATAAGCAGGAGTGGGGAGGTGATGTGTGTAAGTGTAGGAATCTATACTGCTGTGTTCTCTGTTCCCATATTAACAGAAACCTAGTTATAACTGGAATATGTGTTTCCCTTTATTTTAGAAAGGCCTTGTAAGTCACGTGTCTGCATTATATGATATATACAGATGTAATAATAAAAGGATATATGTATACATAAAGATAAATACGTGTGTGTATCCATCCACACATGTGAGTCACAGCCAGCTCTTATGAACAGCTGTCATCCATGGAGGTTACTAAGCAAGGAACAAATGGAAGTTTTTTTTATTTAGAAGTCATTAACCGCGGTGGTGGTGCTGTGGTAGCGCTGTCACCTCACTGTAAGACGCTGTCCGGTTCAATTCTCAGCTAGAGCGTCTTCTGTGTGGAGACATGCGTGAATGGGCATACCTTCGTTGAAGGTTGTGCATCAGGGCTGGTAACTCGGCACGTAAAAATCAACTACCAATCATTAGCGGACCAGAGTTCCGCTGTGGCGACCCGTAACCGGGAAAAGCTGAAAGATACAACAACATCCAGCTACTGCATGTGTTTTGACGTGAGTGGAAACCAGACCATCGAGAGAAAAAAATATGTGACACAGAAAGGACAAAAAGACTCGTACAGAAGGCACCCAAGCTGAGAATCGAACCAGAAAATTGCTTGCTGTAAAACAGCAATGCTGCTCACTGCACCATTATGCTGTGTGTGCATGTGACACATATATTTTATGCTACAGCATATTTTGTGTGTGCGTGTGTGTGTGTGTGTGTGTGTGTGTGTGTGTGTGTGTGTGTGTGTGTGTATGTGTGTGCGCTTACGAGCTGTACCACTATATACTCTCAAATATGAGACAGCTGAGTCAAACAAAAAGGTTGAACAGCTAAACCAGATTCCCAGATATAAGTAAATGATAGCATAACTCACAAAGTGCAACGGCTTATATTTATTATACAAAGGTAAAACAATACACAAGAGATATTTTTTAGCAATTTGTTTTATAAAAAAATATACATATATGTACGTATATATAAATATATATCTATAAACACATATATGTATACATTTTTCCGGACAATGTTCAAAATGCAGTTGCTGCAGTCAAGAAAGAAACTCTATTTGTCGTTGAAAAAATGACAATGGCACTGGAATACATGTAAAAAGTGTAGAAGGCAATGACTTCTTAAAGTTATCATACATGTAGATGACAATTAATTTTTTAGGATTACATCTATCAAACGCATTCTGTTTTAGCAAGTGCATTCTACTGCACCAGCCGATAAGGGGCTACATTCGGAAACTGACAACAGCAACTTGATTATCTGAATTTCCACACAAGAGTTACAGTGGAATTCAGGAAGAAAACTCAGAATGGTGCCTTCATGAACAATTGCTTATGCATTCTGAGGCAGTAGAATAAAGGCTCATCACTTAGTAACAGTTGTCCCCAAAGCCTGAAAACATTATGATGTGAGAAAGGGCAATGCTCACTGAGCAACTCGACATAATTTCACTCCCTGTGCAGGTACTACACATAAAATAAAAATACAGTTATAGCTGGGCAAGGCAGCTACACGAGTAGTCAGGGAGGATCATCAATCCCTTTTTTAACACTTTCAACATGGGGTTGTGGTGTCATGTCAACTGCTGACATTCCCTCTATTCATTGCCACTATCCTGCCTTCTTTGACATGACACTCATGCCTGTCACAGGTCTTCACTAACACAATACATCCACCTCTTTGTTGGACACTATTATTTCCTTTTGCCTTCTTCCTGTCTCTCCCAAATCATGCTCACTAGACTGTATTCTGCTTTTCTGTACATGTGCCCGAACCACTGTAATCTGTTCTCTTTCACCTTTTTTGCAACTGAAGCTTCTTTGGCTTCTTCTCTTATGTCCTCATTTCTTCGTCTGTCTGGCAGTGTGCATCCTACCACCCTTCTCAGGTATTTCAGCTCCATCACCTCTATCTTTCTCAATTGCTCTGCCTTTACTGTCCAGGTTTTCATGCCATATAGTAATACTGGTTGTACCACTATTTGGTACAATTTACTTTCCAGCTTCTTAGGCATTCTTTTATTCTATACTACACCTGACACTCTATGCCATTTGGCTGCAACCTCTCTGATTCTAGCTTTGACCTCCTCATTCAAACTTCACTTCTCCTCAACCGCCCCTCCAAGATACATGAAGCTTTTACTCTCTTCCACTATTTTCCCTTCTACCTCAATAATCTTCTTCTGAACACCACCATTTGCTGCCACTACAACTGTCTTTTTTTAAACAAGAAACAGCTTTATTAAATTATCACCTATGATATAGGCAATCATACATTTATGTAAGTGAAAACAAACTAATATTTTTAGTTGCAAATATTATACATCACTTATAATCTATCTAGTAGTTGTCAGACAAACATTGCATAGCTCATTCAAATCCTGCCTTCTTTTAAATCTCATTCCTCCTCCAAAATGTTATTCTGCATGTATCGTTTTCACAATTCCCATTTTTTTCTATGTAATTTGCTCCTACCCATTTCTAGTCGTTTTATCTCTGTTAGAATATTCCCTACCTCTAATACAGTTGGTTTACAAGGCCTTACTATGTCTAGGCAATTCTGATTCTGTAACATAGCTCAAAAAATCATTCGTTAGTTATAACAATTTGCTCACCCAGTATTTCTTGATAGAGTACTCTACAGAGAATATATATATTCCCAATTACCTCTTTATTCCCTGTCAGACCAACATTTGCTATCTACCTGAGTCTATTTGGAGTATAAAAGTACCTGTGTAAACACTTCCAAACAAAGAACATAATTCTTCTAGACGTTGTTGCATATTTGGGAGACATACACAAAACTCCCCATTGTTTCTCCATGAATTGCTTACCCAATTTCTCTTCCCAATCCTTTCTAACCTCATCTGATTGATTCTTACAGTTATCATGCAATATTTTATATGCTCCACTAATTATACCTTTTTTAACAGCAGCTTCTGTTCTAGATTCTACTAAAAACCTCTATCAGTGCCAGTCTTAGGATCCTCCT
This sequence comes from Protopterus annectens, assembly GCF_019279795.1. Lineage (NCBI taxonomy): Eukaryota > Metazoa > Chordata > Ceratodontiformes > Protopteridae > Protopterus > Protopterus annectens. The sequence goes on along the minus strand of NC_056748.1, from coordinate 133,080,739 downwards.
ATTTCTTTCTCTTTGGCTATACTCTGATAGCAAGCCTTGACAGGGAAGGCATTCTCTAGCCTACAGTCCAAAGCCATTGCAACTATCTTATCTGTAATCAATTATATCCCATGTGCCTTCAGTTTTGCATTGTATTCCCCTATCCCTTTGCTGAAGTTCTTGCTCAGAGTCTGCCTGTAACCCACATTGTCTGCATAGAGAACTTTGTTGATTTGCCCCCTCTGGCCCGTTTGCTAATGTAGTCCATCACCAGTATGAACAGCAGTGGGCTCAGAGTCGAACTCTGGTGCACAATTACTCTCACTGGGCAGCCCTCGGTAAAACCGAACACTGTTCGCACTCAAATCATTGGGTCCTTGTACACAGCTTGCACTAATTCTACCAATGTTTCTGGGTTTAAGAGACATGATCTGCCTTTTACAAACCTGAACTGGGTGGGGTCCAGAGTTTGGAGATTACCAATGTCTTTATTAGTTCCATGATGATACGTTCCATGGCCTTGCAGACCAGGCTCATCAGGCTAATGGGGCGGCAGTTCCCGGGGGTCCGTCGTGGCTCCCCCTTTGTGGAGTGGGATAACCATCATGGTGCACCATTTAATGGGCACAAAGCCTGAGGTGAGGCTATAATTGAACATGGCACTTAGGTGGAGTTCCAGTTCGTTCTGTAGTTCTTGTAGAACGCAGCCTGGGATACTGCAGGTCCCATGGATGCTGTGTTCTTGGCTTTGGAGAGTGTGTTTTTTACCTGTGCAGCAGTGATTACAGGAACTTTGCATTCCTCTGGTATAGAGATGGGCCCTCTAGGGGATGAGAGGGGGGTCAAGTTAGCACTAAGTCTATCTGCCAGGATGTTGGCAATATCAATGTGTAATATGTAAAGACTCTTGGGAGTTCCTAGCTAGTATTCCCCCTAACATCTGTAGTAGTGGCCTATTAATGATTACTATTGATGTAGTAGAACTTTTCCCGAGTATACCTCATGACACAGGATTAGACTGGTTTTCTGACACTCTTACCCATTTAAGTAATCTCGGTAACAACCAAATAAACACACTTATTGAGTTTATGGGGATAATTCTCAACAACAACTACATCTTTTTTAACGGAGAATTTTTTAGGCAGAACAAGGGAGTAGCTATGGGCTCCCCTTGTGCATCATCTAACATAGTGTTGCACAAATGGGAGGAAATGTTTATACACTCCTCTATATGGAAAGAGCAGATTGTATTTTACAAACGCTATTTGGATGACATCTGCATCTTATGGCAAGGTTCTAAGGAAACTTTTCTTGAATTTTTTAGTTACATTAACAGAACTACTGACTTTCTGTCATTCACCTATGAACTCAGTACTATTTCACTGCATTATCTAGACATCCTTTTAGTTAAGAACACAGAAAATGATCACTTTGAATCAACTATATACAGGAAGCCTTCTTTCTCTAATACATTTTTACACTTTGAAAGTTCGCACCCAGAATACACCAAAAGGGGCATAGTTAGAAGCCAACTGATTCGAGCATCTAGAATATGCAGTACAACAGCAAGTTTTCTAGAAGAAGCTGCTTCCTTAACTAAAATGTTTTTAGAAAGAGGCTATCCATTACATTTAATAAAATTTATTACAAAGGAAATTTTAGACAAAAGGGACTCCCATTTCTTTCCCCTTCTCAGTAAAGGTTTACCATTACCAATCAACAATAATAAAGGACAAAAGCAAGTACAAAAAAGTTTCATTTATACTTTTAGTAATGATTCAAGATTCATAGAAGACACCTTAACAGCCTTTTGGCCTATCTTGACTATGCAAGAACAGATTAAGGCTTATATACCAGATTCAGTAACGTTTGTTAGAAAATGTGACATCAACCTAAAAGGAAGATTCGAACAAAATTTCAATACAAGGCAGTTGACCATTAACACCACCTCCTGTAGAAAGAGTGGCACATACAAGTGTGGTATGTGCAAACAGTGTAACTACCTGTTGAATGCAAAAGAAGTTTCTTTACCATCAAGGAATTTAGTCATTAGGCCAACAGGTTACCACAACTGTAATACAGGGGGAGTAGTTTATTTAGGTTTATGTACCTTTTGTTTAGGATTTTATGTTGGAAAAACTACTAGCTAAAAAGAATCTATGAGCATACATACGAGATAGAAAAAAAGAAAAACACAAATGCATTTTATAAGCACTCTTTAAGTTGTACTAATATGAATTTAAAATTTTTTGTCCTTGAACGGGTTGCTTTAGACCCAAGGGGAGGTGATTGGGAAAGTTATTTAGAAACTAGGGAGTTAACTTGGCAAATTAAGCTGGATGCTTCCAAAGAACCGGGTATGAACGACAGTATTAGCATTAGCAGCATACTGAAGATTAAAAGAAATAAACTATGATGGTTTCATAATTATTCCATGTACTTCAACTTTGACTATAGTAACACATGAAAATAGTTATACTTCTCAAAGTAGAAAATTTTCATAAACTTAAGTTGACTATATTTAATTTTTTATATGCATTAATTTTAATGTTCAGTCTAACTTAAGGTAAATGTGTCACATATAAACAATGTAATCTTGGGATGATGCATTGGTTAAATGAGTATCTTCGCATAAACAGGATACTCAAGTTCCAAGTATAGGAAGATTTGTGATATTTTAAACAGTTTAGTTGTTTTTTTTATATATTAATACACTCTAAACATGAGAATATTGTTTAGTGTGATTTTACACTTTATATTTTCATATTTGTGTTTTAATGGTTTCAATAAGCTCTTAGTAATAAGTAGTTTCACAAATTATATTTAATTTAACAAACAAGAGAAATCAAACACATAAAAAACTTATTATAGTCTCTTCAGAGTGACACTGAGGAGAAAAAAGCACTCTGACACTTTAAATGTTTATTTGTCTTTGAATTTTAATTATTTCTTAATTGTTTTTTAATTGCATAATTGGATAATTAGTTTGTGTATTTAACCAGCACTACTGCACTTATATTTTCACCTTGAAAAAGCCTGGAATAGTCCATTAATCTGTGTCTTTATGCTGTTTTGTCGAATAAAAGTATGTTTTGAAGATCCTGGATTCAGCGTTTATTCAACTACAACTTCTGGTTTACACTGCAGGATTTCTACTTGTGCTATTCATTGGTATTACTTTTGGGAACCAAAATCAATTATTGTTTCATTTTTCATCTTGAACTTGCCAAAGCTCCTGGTTCGTGCTGGTGTGTTATCTCCTTTTGTGACTTCTCTGATATTCAGTTCGTTTTGTTGGTTCAAGTTAGCACTAAGACTATCTGCCAGGATGTTGGCAATATCAGTTGTTTCTGTATATTTAGTGCCATTGTGC